>NC_135804.1:32473248-32483248 GCF_964213995.1 Mustelus asterias
AGTTCTGACCTTCCTCGCTCAAACATGGAAGCTGGATGGAAGCCACCCATCTGAAGTCTTCAGCCATGCTCCCGGACACATTTAGAATATCAGCACTGCACCTCCTATTGGCATGGGAAAAGCCCAGCTCATTTTTATGTCCTAGTTTGTACAGTAAAAGAGACCATATTTGTGGAACACACAGCAGAAAGAGGAAGGGCCATGATTTGCCGTGGCGGGGCATCTCACAATGTCTGCTGTTGTTTAGACTTGCACTTCTTAGATTTTGTTTTGCGCGGCAAGTTGCTATAAGTGTGAGCTGAAGAGGTTGAGGTGAGGTAAGCAGGACATCTGGGGCCTGAGTGAACAGGGCAAGCAGCTGTGTATCTCCTTAACCAATCATACTCAATAATTATTCATTCATGGGGCCTGGGCGTCGCTGGCTGGCTGGCCAGCAGTTATTGCCCATCCCCAGTTGCCCTTGAGAAGGTGGTGGTGAGCTGCCTTCTTGAAATGCTGTAATCCACGTGCTGTGGGTTGACTTACAATGCTGCTAGGGAGGGAATTCCAGGATTTTGACCCAGCGACCGCGAAGCATGAGCAATGAGAAAGAAGTGTACATTAGCGTAGGTAAATTCATTGTCAAATCGGGTACAGATAAAAAATGGAGGGAAAGAAAGATTGGATTAAATGAGAGAAGAAAAAGAGGCAGAAAGGAAAGGTAAAATTTAAATTTTTTCTTGACATTTTAAAAAAATCAAAAACTAAAATCTGAACTATTGAAACTTTGCATTTATAGTAGTTAATTTTTAGTGCCTTGGAGACTGTCACTTGTCATACCAATAAAAGAGTACTTAGATTTTTGAAGATTTTTGTGAAGAATCACATTGACTACACACCATTTGATGAAATTCAGTGGTGAGGCAGACAGTAGAATGTAGATTTCACAAAACTAACAGAGAAGCAGCAACTTTGGGATTATTTGAGTTCAGCTGCCTGTCTGGCGTGTAGTTGCTGCAGCATTTATACACACATAACTGAGAGAACCATTAACCTCACTGTTATTTTGACAGTGATTTCTGGCCCATTGTATTATTATTAAAGTTAATAATTAGGGATTGCAGATTAACAGTATAAGAGTTTGGGGAAGATGTTTCAATTTTCACAAATTTGGGTGATAGGATAATGTTGTCCTCTTTGAAAATAATAAATTTTGTTGCTCTATAAAATTATTTTTGAATGATTGCTCTCCATGTGAATTCTCTCTGTCTGATCAGTTCACTTCCTGTTACTTATCCATGTGCATTCTCACATTGGTAGTACTTTTGATTGAATCACATTTCAAATCCAGCTATGTGACACAATTCAAGTAAAAGATAGTGGTCAGAATGTTATGCTCCCCCCCCCCCCCCCCCCAACCACACACAGGCAGGTTCCAAGGCATAAGATTACATGGACAGGATTGCTTCTGGTATCTCACCTGCCCTCATCCAGAAATAGGGACAGGCAGGGCCTCAAACACGAAGCCTGCTCAGAGGCCCCTACTAAGGTCTTTTAGTAGTCACTTCGGGGCCTTTTCCTATGATCGAAATGAATGGCGGAACAGGCTCGAAGGGCCGAACGGCCTACGTCTGCTTTGAGTTTCTATGTTTCTATCCAACCACAATTTTTGGGCTAGCAGACACCAGTTGGATCAGGGTACCAAACAGAGAACGCCTTCACTCATGATCTTGGGTGGGAAAGAGGAGCGGAGTTGTCCATCAACCTCCTCCCCCCCCCCCCCCCCCCCCCCCACCCAAACGAACACCAATTGCACCTCAAGACCCCCAGGGCATCCTCTCCCAACCTTGCCATCTCTGGGACATCTAGTACATGCTTGAAATGTGTTCTTGGGACTTGGGCTCAGGCAGGCCACTGCAGTACTGTGCCTGTAGAGCTGTTTGCCAATCTGGCTGACAACACTTCAAGGCACGACTTCCATCCATAGGCAGAGGGAAGTCATTCCTGCTCAAGGGAGCGTCAAGTGGCTCTGGGCCTGTCCAAGTAGGCGGGGGTGCGTACCCCACTGACAGGATGGTGGACGTCAATCACTCTCCATCTGAAAATTCAGACCAGTGTGCTTTTATTTTTTTAATGGGATGTGGATGTCGCTGGCAAGTCCATCCCTAATCGCCCTCTTGAAGGGAGTGGTGAGCCACCTTCTTAAATCACAGCAGTCCACTGGCACAGGAACTGATCTTGACAGTGGAGGAACATGTAGTTCCAATTCAGTCAGTGTGTGACTTGGAGTGGAACTTGCAGGTGGTGGTGTTCCCATGTATCTGCTGCCTTTGTCCTTCTAAGTGTTAGAACATCACAGGTTGGAAGGAGTACATGCTGCTGCTATTGTGCGTTGGAGGGAGTGAATGTTTCAGGTGGAGGATGGGGTGCTGATCTGGCTGACTGCTTTGTCCTGGATGGTGTCGAGCTTCGTGAGCGTTGTTGGAGCTGCATTCATCCAGACAAGTGGACAGTACTTCATCATGCTCCTGACTTCTGTCTTAATGGTGGTGGACCAGCTTTGGGAAGTCAGGCGGTGAGTTTTGTCTCCGAATTCCCAGTCTTTGACTTGCTTCTGTAGCAACAGTATTTATATGTCTAGTCCAATTCAGTTTCTGGTAAATGGTAACCCCTAGGATGTTGATTGTGGAGGACTCAATGATAGTAATATGGTGAATGTCAAGAGAATATGGAGGGGATTCAGTGATGGTAATGTTATTGAATATTCAGGGGAGACTGTTAGATACTTGCTCATTAGATATGGTCATTGTCTGGCATTTGTGTGGCCTGAATATTACTTGCCACTTGTTCGCCCAAGTCTGAAAGTTGTCCCGGTCTTGTTGCGCATTATCATGGATTGCTTCAGTATCTGAGGAGTTGCTATAGTAAAGTACATTTCTGGGCAACTTTCCACATTGTCAGGTAGACGTCCAGTGTTGTAGCTATATTGGAACAGGCTAACTAGGCACACAGCTAATTCTGGAACACACATTTTCAGTATTATTGCCAAGCTTTTGTCAGGGTCTGGAGCCTTTGCAATATCCAGTTTTGTTTTCTGTTCCTTCATATAACCATGGAGTGAATCAGATTGGCTGAAGATGGGCTTCTGGAATGCTGTGGTCCTTAGGAGGAGACGAAGATGCACCATCCGCTTGGCATTTCTGGCTCAAGCTTCAGCCCTGTATTTTGTACTGATATCCCCCATTATTGAGGATGGGGATATTTGTGGAGTCTCCTCCTCCTGTTAGTTGTTTAACTGTTTACCACTATTAATGACTGGATGTGGCAGGACTGCAGAGATTAGATCGGATCCATTCGTTGTTGGATGGCTTAGCTCTTTCTCTACTGCACGCTGCTTCTGCTGTTTGGCCTGCAAGTAGTCCTGTGTTGTAGCTTTACCAAGTTGATGGTTCATTTTCGATTTTGCCTGGTGTTGTTCCTAGCATGCCCTCCTGTGTTCCACATTGAACCAGGGTTGATCCCTTTTTTAGGTGCTAATGTACAGTGGGGGATATTTTGGACCATGCTGTTACAGATTGTGGTTGAGTATGATTCTGCTGCTGCTGATGGTCCACTGTGCCTCATGGTGCCCACTTTGCTGTTAGATCTGTTCTGAATCTATCTCATTTATCACACTGTTGGTGCCACACCACATGATGGAGGGTAGCCACAATGTGAAGATAGGACATCATTGTCACAAAGACTGTGCAGTGGTTACTCCTACTAATACCACCATGGACGTATACATTTGTGACAGGTACATTGGTGGAGACAAGTTCGAGTAGATTTTTTTCCTCTTATTGCTTCCCTCACCACCTGCTGCAGGTCCAGTCAGGCAGATACATCCTTTTGAACTCAGCCAGCTCAGTTTGTGGTGTTGTTGTTGAGCAACTCTTTGTGATGGACATCCCCACCCTGAGTACATTCTGTACCCTTGTCACCCTCAGCGTTTCTTCCAAGTGATGTTCAACATGGAGAAGTACTGATTCATCAGCTGAAGGAAGGATATCAATGGTATTTAGTAGAAGGTATGCTTGCTCATGTTGCCCATGACCTGATGCCACAAGCTTTCAAGGGGTCCACAACCAATGATGAAACCTCCCAGGGCAACTCTCGCCCAGTTGTATACCCCCATGCCTCTGCCAACTCTGCTGGGTCTGTCTGCCCTGGGACATACCCAGGGATTGGAGTACAGTGCGATTCAGTGAGTATAACTATGTAAGCTGTTGCTTGACTGGTCTGTGGGACAGCTACCCAATTTTGATGCAAGCCCTAAGACGTTAGTAAGGAGAACTTTGCAAGGTCAACAGGGTTGGTGTGCTATTGTTGTTTCCAGTACCTAAGTCAATGCCAGTTGATCTGACCATTTTTTAAAATTAACGTTTGACTGTTCTGTAGGGGTACGGTACAACTGAGTGGCTTGCTAGACCATTTCTGAGACCATTTCAGAGTCAATCACATTGCTGTTGGTCTGGAGTCACACATAGACCAGACCAGGTAAGGACTGCAGATTTCCTTCCCTAAAGGACATTAGTGAATCAGATTGTTTTATGACAATCAATGATAGTTTCATTGCACTGTTACTGAGACTAACTTCTATTTCCAGATTTTCTTTATCAATCAACTAAATTAATTGAATTCAAATTCCCCCAGTTCCTGTGGTGGGTTTTCAACCTGCATCCCCAGGACATTAACCTGGGGTTCTGGATTACTAGTCTAGTGACATTTATCACTATGCCACAGTGCACTTCAAAATAGACCAGTAAATGCATATGCTAATCACACCCGAACTAATTATAACTAAAACTGCACACATTTTATTTTTAACAAAATGCCTTTTGTATGTGCAATGAAATCGGGAAACTCTGACAGTAGTTGCACTAAAGCGACTCCTACTCAGTTTGCATTTGAAATATTCCACCTAATGGTTTGTGAAATGCAAGTATTATAGTTTGCTCTGCTGTGTTGATAAATCGATTATAATTGCTTAACATTTTTTACTGACAGAAATTTAAATAATTCGATAATCAGCTTGTCATCAAGCAGCTTGTTTGGGCAAGGATAGCATGGGACTGTGCAGACAGTTGATTTGGCCAATCAGAACTGCTGCCCTGTGACGCCTTGTGATACTGCAGAGGGGAAGCAACCCACCCACCCTTTCACCCCACCCCCCCCTCCCCTTCACCCCACCCCAGCTCCTGTTTATTAGCTGGCTAAACATGTACCAGCTAAGAAACCTGATACAAATAACTTAGTAGTTCAATGGGAGTGACGCAGATGTGGTTACTGTACAGGACATAGAATGCACATTTAATCAGGAAGTCAGAGCACTTTAATGGTGGTTTAATGTATCTAAATATTGAATCAATCATTTCAATAATCAATATTCAGTCACCAACATAGTAGCCTGGTCCAACTCTACCTGTTGTTTTTCCCAATGAAGGGAACCATGTGGTGGCTGGAAATCATATTTCAGACAAAAGTTAATTAGGTCAATTCAAATTCTTGTTCTTAAGCTGAAATTTGTGAAAGTGGCCAGAGCTGTAAGTGGTAACGTGATACATTTTGAGTCACTTGTGTCATGTTATCAATATATTTAAAATATATATATGTAAGCATTAGGGGAGAAAATGTGCGGAAAAATAAGATTTTCATTCAGTAATGTGTTTTGTGACCATAGCTATATAACGGAACAAGCACAGTATGATTCATCATCAGTCTCAAACACATTAGCGAACAATGATCTTATATTCTATTATCATGTTACAATATGAGCTGAACACTATTCCAGTGTTTTATAACCCAGCTAAAATTGTCTTATTGTCTTTGTAAAACTGAAACAGGAAAACTAATTTCCACCATTTTTTTTCTTCTGCTAAAATAAAAATACACCCCATATTGAAAAAGAATGTGTACAATATAACAGACTGGAACCAGTCTACACTTTGCGTTAGAACCCTAAATGTATGGGGCTGTTGATGAATAACAGTGGCAGTAATAGCACATTTGATATTGTCAGGACTGTATCATGTCAATGATAAACTGTTCTTAATTGTACCACACATGAGCTGTAGATTTCAGTCCACCTTCTGGCAAATATTTAACGTGGATACCCAAAGAAAAATTATATTTTATCCCACTGGGAGGTCCAATTTTTAAAACACTTGTGTTTATTCAATACAGATCAAAATTCAAGGAATCGCTGATAATCTATAAAGTGCTGAATTTCATTTTTGGGATTCATAATATATTGTACATTATATTGGAACATACATAATGTTATATTGTATCAGCCAAATAATTTTCTGAAACTTTGGAATGCTGCATATTATAATGGGCCATTTGAAATCAGGGCAGGTCAGTGGATGCTGTTTTTATGAGTGTTTCCCCCGCCTCCCCCTGAAAATAAACCAAAAAATATATTTTTTAAGTCTTGGAGTGAAAAATAATCATCTAATATGCAAGAGATTTAACTACCTCTCCATACTGTCCAGTGAATATGAATAGCTGCAACAAAAACTGTTCCTTGATGGACTTTAACTTTAGGATGCAGAGATGCTTCAGCTTGATTTGGACAGACTGAGTGAGTGGGCGTATGCATTGCAGATGTAGTATAATGTAGATAAATGTGAGGTTATTCACTTCAGTCGCAAAAATAGGAAAGCAGATTATTATTTGAATGGGTGTAAGTTGAGAGAGGTGGATACTCAGCGAGGCCTTGGTTTCCTCGTGTATCAGTTGTTGCGGGTACAGCAAGCAGTAAAGAAGGTTATTGATATGTTGGTCTTCATATTGAGAGGATTTGAGTGCAGGAATAGGGGTGTTTTACTGCAATTCTATAGGGTGTTGGTGAGGCCACATCTGGAGTATTGTGTGCAGTTTTTGTGTCCTTATCAGAGGACGGATTTCTTGCTATAGAAGAAGTGCAGCCAAGGTTTACCAGGCTGATTCCTGGGATGGCAGGACTGTCACATGCACAGAGACTAAGTCGGTTAGTATTATATTCATTGGAGTTTAGAAGAGTGAGAGGGGATCTCACAGAAACTTATAAAATTCTAACTGAATTATACAGCGTAGATTTAGAAAGAATATTCCCGATTGGGGTGTGGGGGGGAGTCCAGAACTAAGGGTCATAGTTTGAGGATAAGGAGTAAACCTTTAGGACTGAGGTGAGGAGAAATTTCTTCACCCAGAGAATGATGAATGTGTGGAATTCACTACACAGAAAGCAGTTAAGGCCAAAACGTTGTGTGATTTCAAGAAGGAATTAGATGGCTTTTTGGGCTAAAGGGATCAAGGGATATGGGGGAAGATGAGATCAGGGTATTTGAATTTGATGATCAACCATGATAATGAATAGCAGAGCAGGTTTGAATGGCCTGCTCCTGCTTCTATTTTCTGTGGATGGTTCTATGTTTCTGCGAATGGTTTTATACAGAGAATTTGCCCTGTCAGTTGTAGATGTACCTTTCAGTAGCCAGTCTACAAAGCCATCCTGCTTCTTGCTTTTTTATGACTTACAAAATCATAGACTGTTTCTTTACACCTTGAGTATTTGTCAAAGTCAAGCCTACATCTTGTTTTAGTGAACCTTGTAGAAATAGAATAATCACCGCATCTTTTTATCTCCCTGAGTTCGATACATATTCAAAATCTGCGCACTAATATACGACAACTCCATTGTTAAACAAATATTTAGGGCTGAATATTATGAAGATGAATTCTGAAGGTGTGAAGACTACAATAGGCTTCTCAATTTCCAGGGCTCAATGAATACAATTAAGATCATTCGGTTCAAAAGTTTTAGTCGTGATTTGCTGCAGTTTTATGTAAATTATTAAAGGCAGACCTCGAAGGCTGGGAAATCAGGAGAAGGGACCCACAGAAACCATCTTTTTGTCATGTTCTTTCCATAAAGCTCAAAAGCTGAACTTTGCTGGATCTTTTACTGCAGTGTGCAGTGACACTCAAGTGATTGGGGCCTTCATCAAAACTGGTACAACATGAAACTGATTTTGAAATCTGGCTATATGTAAGTGGAGCTCAACCAGTGGTGGTCGCAGTTTTTTGCTTTAACTTAGCAAATATCAGAAGTTCTTTGTTTATCCACAGATATGTTGTGATGAAAATAACCCTGAAAGGGTTGACTTAATCACAGAATGGAATTTTTTCCCCAACAATTATGCTTAAATATTTAAACTAACAGTTATTTGAAGTGTTTTTCAAGCTTCCTTCTTTCTGATCATAACAGTGAAACTGGTAGGTCAGAGGCAAACATGATTGGCTTTATTAATTTTCGATGCATTACATAGTTTTATCAGTGGAATTCTGTGTATTTCCACAAGCTGTGTGGGAGTACCTCACAGTAATCAATTGCTATAATATTAGTTCAGTTTAATATTAGAGCGTACTTATCACAGCAAAGTTATCACAGTAATACTGACAGCTCAATTGTTGTCATATTCTTACTAGAAACCCTGTATTTTGATAATATTACAATGTTAAGTAGTCTCTTATCGTACCAGAAAGATGTTACTGATGTTGTGTACTCACACAGTTTCTTTAGTGGGAACAGAATGGTTTAATAATAAGCAGTATTGATTGGGACATGAAGAAAAATAAATTGCTTGCCATTACTTTAAAAGATTTTTCCTTATGTTTTAATCCCAAGTTTTCTATTTTCCCCCTTCACTCCTATTACTTACATACTTCTAAATCAAAAATTAAATTACAACCCACCCAAAAAATAAATGGCTCCTTGAACAATGGATTAAGCATTACCTGAATGAAGGCTAAAGATACCCAGTGCAAACGTTATGTATTTTTGGCAAGAAACTATCCTTCTGCATATTTGTTGAGCAAGAAACTGATTGTAAGATTGGGAGCAAAGTGCAGCTTTCATTGTCTCTTGTCAATTGTCTTTTCTTCAGCATTGTTTAAAATCATTAGTATAGATTGAAAATGTAACCAAAGCAGCACTGAGTGCCTATTGTAGTGGCACTACCTTTTGCTCTTTCACACACACACTGTACTGTACAGAATAAAAAAATTGTTTGTTTAAAAATGACTAAAGATAAATTGTCGCCCTTCTCCCTCTTCACTGCACCTCATCCAGCTCCTAACCATTCACACAAATTTGAGTGATTTAATGAAAAACACATCCATAAACAATAAAACACTCTGCAGATGATGTCCGTTATTGGAAATCATGGGGCCACAGGAAATGCATTACAGTGATAATTTAGAAAATTGAAGTTTTCTGAGAGAGGCTGTTATATGTTGTTAATCAGGATGTGTGTTTTGAATATTTATATTAATTTGGAATAAAGTCGGAGCGGGTGCACAGAAAGGGAAGAATCAATGACGACTTTAACGCTAGCCACGCTATCATTTACACTGAAAATATGAGCATAATGCTCAGTTGTGCTTCTTAGATGTTCTTTTGTTAGATTCCACATCTGAAATTATTCTGGCACCTATGTTCCAGAATAAATTCCAAATAACTGCTGTGTTGTGCTTAATTTTGTCATGAATTTTTACGATGGCAAATTGTTCAAATACATCATAAATAAAAATGACTTTTTGTAACAGGCTGTTGCTTGTTAGCTGTAGTCGCCCTGAGTACTGAAAAATGTTTTTGTGAGCAGTATTAGCATTTAAAGTTGTAAGCTGATGAAGATTTGAAGCCACAACGTTTGAGGGGGGAAAAAAATGATATCGGAGAAGCCAATGGTATGACACAAAGCAAGTTTAAAAAAAAACGCAACGCAGTTCCACAGTGGAAGCTGTGAGACCAGGTGGCACAATTTTCGCAGCAGGGGATTTTAAAACTGGCTGGAAGATTTCAGCAGTTTAATGAATTGTATTTAACTTGTTGTACAACATCAGTAGGTGACAGCTTTAAGCATCATCCTGTGGTATTCCTTCGGGGAAATCCTTTCTTAAGAATCAGAGATAACTTCAATGTGCTTTATGCTAAACT
>NC_135804.1:32488248-32630748 GCF_964213995.1 Mustelus asterias
TTAAAGCGTCTGTATGGTGAAATTATGCAACTGATCACAGTCATTAAATAACTGCATCTGCAAAAGAAGCAATCAAAACCCCTTATTATAGTTAGCAGTTGTGAATGTTAAATGTCAAAGAGTTACCAATGCACTGCAGGGAAGCATGCTACAGTTAAAGATGCATAAAATATCTGCAGGTTTTTTTGTGTGGTTCTGCAATCAGTGATGACTTCCATTATCAAGCCTCGAAATAAGCATATTTTTAAGAAGTACTTGGGGAATAGATTCAGATGCTCCTGTACAGAATTAAGAAGTGGATTATCGAGGTTTGGTCAGTAAAGGTACTGCTCAAGTCTCACTTGTGATCAAACCAGGCTCTTAGTTTGGCTGAAGGGGAGATCCATTCCGTTTGAGGCTCATTCTCAATTTCTGTGCATTTCCATTTAGCAGTGGATTTGATTTGGTTTATTATTGTCACATGTATTAGTATACAGTGAAAAGTATTGTTTCTTGCGCACTATACGAATAAAGCATACCATAGAGAAGGAAAGGAGAGGGTGCAGAATGTAATGTTACAGTCATAGCTAATGTGTAGAGAAAGATCAACTTAATATAAGGTAGGTCCATTCAAAAGTCTGATGGCAGCATGGAAGAAGCTGTTCTTGAGTTGGTTGGTACATGAATTCAGACTTTACCATCTTCTTACGTTGGGAAAAAGATACAAGAGAGTATGTCTGGGGTGTGTGGGGTCCTTGATTATGCTGGCTGCTTTTCCAAGGCAGCAGGAAGTGTAGACAGAGTCAATGGATGGGAGGCTAGGGGTTTGCGTGATGGACCGCGGTTCGTTCACAACCCTTTGTAGTTTCTTGCGGTCTTGGACAGAGCAGGAGTTAATCAGCCTCTTAATTCTGGAAGTTCTAAGAGTTGGAGCATGGTCGTACATCCATGTGCCTTGACTCTTGGCTGGAATCCAGGGATGGATTTTTCAAATTGGCACTCGGGTCGAGAATTGCCGTTATGAAGTGGCCACTAGTTATCGAAACTGTGCTAATTTTTGTTCCCACTGAAAACATTGCAAATGAAAACTGGGAGTTTCCTGCGACATGCTTCAGGACATGGACAAGTTAAAAACCTTCCCAGGCTGTTATGCTGTTGGGATTAAAACACAGGACAGATTTTTTCTATCCCGCCTGCGGCAAGTTTTGTGACTATTGAGAGTGAAGAATTTAGCGACAGGCAAAAAATTGGAAACCCGCTGACATATTAAGAGTGTGCAGTTCTCCCGATGGTGGGTCAGTTATCCCGCTGCCTGGTGAACACCATTTGGATTCATTAACATCTCACAGATACTCATTGAAACAGCTGCTCACCAGAATCTTGTCACACCTTCCAATCTTCCGTCATACCAGCAGGAATTTCCGCCAGCCTCAAACCCATTTGAAAAAAGTGGCACACACAACTTGGACCTCAGTTCACTTGTGACTTTGAGCTGAGTGCAACATACGTATCCTATCTGACATAGCGCTGCGCCGGTCTTGTTGCAATGGATGCCAAACTGCTGGGGTTGTAGGGTTGGTCTGCTCCTGCTCTTCGCTGACACCACTGTGCTGTGGTACCTATGCAGGCCTCCACTTTCGGGTAGCACAGTGGTTAGCACTGCTGCCTCACAGCGCCAGGGACCCAGGTTCGATTCCCGCTTGTGTCACTGTCTGTGCCGAGTCTGCACGTTCTCCCCGTGTCTGCGTGCGTTTCCTCCGAGTGCTCCAGTTTCCTCCCACAGCCTGAAAGACATGATGGTTAGGTGCAATAACCATGCTAAATTCTCCCTCAGTGTACCTGAACAGGTGCTGGAGTGTGGCGACTAAGGGATTTTCACAGTAACTTCATTGCAGTGTTAATGTAAGCCTGCTTATGACACTAATAAATAAACTTAAACTTTCAGACACTGACCAGTACTACGGCTGGGGTTGGAGACTGCAGGGGCTTTCTGCCCCTGTTGGCTGACCCTGTTGTCCACAGAGACATCACTCTGCTGCACGCTTTGCATTTACAAGCAAGCGGGGAATGAAGGAAGGATGGGGATGATGAACACAGGAGAGGAGTGGGGAAGTGCAAGTGATGTGAGGGTGGAAGAGGCCACATTGAAGAACAATGGCAGGCAGAGGGCAGACTGAGAGGTGGGAAGCTGGGGTCTAACAAGTGTACGTGAAATGCTGATGAACAAGAGAATCTCACATTTTTGACTGGAAGGGGATGCACGCAGACTCTGGAATGGGGCGGGGATGTTAATGTGGCACTGAGGGAATGTGTCACATGGAGACACAGAAGGTGCGGTAGGGGGGAGAGGGGATTTGGGAGGGGACACTGTAGTCCTCAGTCTTCATGGCAATGGGGAACTCTGAAAATCCCCATTGGCTTGCAATCAGAGTTCAAACACTCTTGTGGTCATGTGGAAAGAAGCCACAGATTACAGACAGTTCAGGGGCTACGTGGACCTCATAGTTTGTGGTCAGCAATAGGAGACAATCCAGGGTGCAGAGGACATGTAACAGGAGGAATCATTGAGAGCATGGTGTGCTTCAGCTGCAGGGAGGGGCTGTGTGCTCCAGAGGAAAGAAGCACAACCTGGTGGGCAGATGTGCCTCCCAGTCACTGTCCCTGGACTTGGCTGTCTCTACCTGGTGGCAGAGTGAATGGTGATGGCAACTGGAGGCATCTGCAACCTGGAGAGTGGAAATGCATAATACAGGGGTAGGTATGTGTAGCTCCCCTGGGGAGGGGTTCACCTTGGTAGGTGACTGTGCACACAGCTTCTAGATAGATGGATAGAGGTTTACATGAGGCATGGGCATGTCACAGGTTATGGGCTAGGAGATAGGTGGTGGGGCGATAGGAGTAGCCACCACAACTATGGGATCCAATATTATTGGGAGAGGCTGGAGAATTACAGGAGGAAGCTTCACATTGTGGGGTTTGTGGTGTACTTTAGACACATGGACAGTGAGAGGGGGAGCATTGAATTCCGTTTGGAAATAAAAGTGAAGAAGCATCTTTTGGCTGTCTCACAGTAATGGTGCTGGCCTAAAACTAAAGTAACAGCGACCCCTCTGCTGGGAGGGGTCTGGGACAGTGTGGGAGGAGCACATTGGCTAAGGAGTCCCTTCTGGAGGCACCTTCTTACTTGTCATGAGTCAACAGATGTCAGCTTTGTTAGAAAGGAAGAAGGTCTTTTTCGGAAGAAAGCTACTGAAAGCCAATGCCTTCGTTAGTGCTGTTAAAGGGATACTCAGAACTTGGTGGCTTCACATCACAGTCGCTGCATCTCAAGAGTGACACCTAGGAATGTAGACTTTGTGAATGCAGGCAATAGAGAAGGAGATGCTTCATATATGGCATTCCATCAATGAAGGCCAATTGTGTGTTCACTAGAATTGGTATTCATAACAGGCCAAAGGGCACCCACTCATTGATCATGCACAACTGATTGGTCATTAGTTTGTTCCATCAGAGATGGGAGCATGGAGCTAATTTGGGTCACTCATCTCATTTACACCTTACCATTCACGCAAAGCTCCAGATGGCAGATTTCTGGAATGTCATCTTGGTCACTTCAGTGTATGCGTCAGCATCTCTGGGACAAGGCTGCATCAGCTACCAAGCAAGAAGGGCAGGAAAAGCCATGGATCCTAACGTTTCCTGTAGGTTTCATATTCAGAACTTCATTTTCAAAACCTTTTAATCATTCTTGTCTTCAGTGTTTCATTCCAGAGAAAAGGCAAAAGCACAAATGGATCCAGGGCTTTGTCAGAGTTTAGTGCAATGGAGGAGGGAGAGGCGACTGAGTGATGCTTCAGTGGGAGACCCTGCCTGAGGGACATGGTTGTGGGGACCCAGAGCATGATCAGAAGGAGAGACTCAGACAATGGAGGTGACTTGCCAGACCTAGGGTCTACTGTAGAAGAGTCTCCTATTTGCAGATGTATGAGAGGCAGGCTGAACATGTCAGTGTTTGCCCTGAGATCAGGTGCGTCACATGTGTCACATTCTTTGGGAAGACCTGATGCCCCTTGGGATTGGAGGCTTCCCCCTGCCAGTGACTCGAAGGTCAATTTCTTTGCCTTTGGGTCTTGCCAGGGATCAACAGGAGAGCTGTGTGCTGTCTCTCAGGCCCCAACAGGAGAGCTGTGTGCTGTCTCTCAGGCCCCGACAGGAGAGCTGTGTGCTGTCTCTCAGGCCCCGACAGGAGAGCTGTGTGCTGTCTCTCAGGCCCCGACAGGAGAGCTGTGTGCTGTCTCTCAGGCCCAGACAGGAGAGCTGTGTGCTGTCTCTCAGGCCCCAACAGGAGAGCTGTGTGCTGTCTCTCAGGCCCCAACAGGAGAGCTGTGTGCTGTCTCTCAGGCCCAGACAGGAGAGCTGTGTGCTGTCTCTCAGGCCCAGACACATTGCTGCATAAAGGAGCTGATCAATGCCTTTTACAGGAAGGCCCATCATTGATGTCAGGTTTGCTCTGGATGTGGATAGCAAGACTGAAAGATTCAGCGGCTTGACAGCGATCCCGGGCTTCCCATGAGTGCAGGGTGGAATAGATTGTCTAAACGGGCACCCTGGCAACAGCCCCTAATGTTTATAAACCACAAGGGATACCATTCTATCAACATGTGACCGATGTGTGACCATTGCAAGCACATCTCACACGTGTATTCACATAACCCTGGGATTTTCCATGACTCCTACATCCTCAGTCACTCCCAGGTGCCTGGGATTTTTGAGCGGTCAGTATGTCTGCAGGGATAGTTGCTGGGGGTTAAGGGCTACCCATTTAAACACCGGCTGATGACATCTGCGCGTCATTCCGAGGAAACCTGTGATGCTGCTCACAGCTCCATGCATTCCCTTATCGAGCAGACCATAGGGCTTCCGAAGAGGCACATCAAATGCTTGGACTGTTCAAGTGGCTCATTACAATACACTACTGGTAAGGTTTCTCACTTTATCACAGTGTATTGAACCCTTCACAATCTGGCTATGTAAAGGGACGCTCCCTTGACAGAGGGTGAACTGGAGGAGAATGAGAGCTCATCGGAGGGTGAAGATTCAGAGGCCTAAAAACTTCAGGAGGCTGTTGAGGATCAGTATGAACGCGGTGACACCATGGAGGAAGCAAGACATGCCGTTGATACTTTAATAGCTGGCAGGTTCCAGGAAGAATAAAGTTAAGTGAGGGCATATGGCCACATTTCCCCAATCCTCAATGCTGTTCCCTTTCATCTCAGGGATGTCCAACCACCCACAGCGAAAACGAGTCCTGCATTCACACTTGTACATTCTGGCCTCATGAATCACCAAGCTGTTATCTCTGCTTCTATGGAGCCCTTGAACACATTCACTCTGGGAACTCCGAGTCCACTGAGGAATAAGAGCAATGTGAGAGAAGAATCCAATGATCCAAACAGTGCTGTGACTGATTTGAGGACATGCCTGGTGATCTCCTCTTCCTGTGCAGATCTAGTGTTCTGCCAACTACCACTGAGGGGACACAGATGCTACTAGAATATCAGTGCTGCTGAATTGCCCTTGAATTGGAGGAAAAGGATTAGAAATGCTTGCATCACACATTTCAGATAAAGATGTAAACACATCTCTCTGACATCACATAAGGAAGTGGAGACTAGTTTAATTGAGGTTCACACCATGTAAATGTTAATTTCTGACTAACATTGGGTAGGAGGTTGGCTAAATCTTGATGTAGAGATGCCGGTGTTGGACTGGGGTGGGCACGGTAAGAAGTCTCACAACACCAGGCTAAAGTCCAACAGGTTTATTTGGAATCACGAGTTTTTGGAGCACTGCCTCTTCACCATGTGAGTGCAGTTCACCTGAGGAAGGAGCAATGCTCCAAAAGCTCGTGATTCAAATAAACCTATTGGACTTTAACCTGGTGTTGTGAGACTTCTACTAAATCTTGATACAAGAGGTGTAGCCTTGTAAAAAATCACAACACCTTCAGTTGGCCAAACATACGTAACCATTAAATGTATTCACAAAAATGCAATTTCATTACAGTGATAATACACCCATGACATCAACGTTTGTGAACTTACCGCTAATCCTGGGTGCAGCCTGGTGACTGCTACCTCCTGAACTTGGCAGACATCCTCTGGTTCCTGAGCCCTGGAGGGCCTTGGTCTGATCAGGGTCTCCTGCTCGGGTAGACCATGGCGCCATGAGCTGGATTGGATGCAGTCACAGGCAGAAGGGAATGTGAGCAGCTGTTCAAACCTCGGAGCATCCTTAGAGGAGGTCCCTGAGGGGTCCAGCTGATGCTCATCCTCTCTGTGGGTGCCGGAGAGCCCCAGCCTGACCCCTGTAGAGGTGGGGCACCTGGAGGGAGGTCAAGGTACCTGGTCCACATGTTGCCTACATCCTGATGGTGCCCACCAGGGTGTGTGGCCATGACGTGCAGGACCAAGCGCAATACTGACCTGCTGGACCAAGGTCTCCATGGTGGTCGCCAATCTTCCCATGGCGGACTCGAGGCACTCACTTGTCGGAGCCACAATGTCAGACAGAATGAGGATAGACTCCTACATTGTTTGCTTGAATCTGCTGAGTGCCTGTTTAATCTATGCTTGATTTTCCGTGCCGCTTGTCACTGCATCTCCAGTATTGAATGGGCAGCCTCTTCCAGAGGCCCATCATCTAACTGGGATTGAGCGGCTAGCTGGCCTGCAGCAGCCCTCCGAATGCCAAAGACCTGGGCTGTCCCTGCCTCTGACTGTTGCGGGGATGTGTAAATGAGTTGCACTCCAGAAAGTGAGCCTGAGCTTAATCTAGAGCTGTGCCCCACAGAGGTGCATCTCTGCACTGGTGGAGGGCACGGGTGAGTGCTGTGATGGTTCTTCCAGCCTTTTGTCTTCGGTCATAGTCTGGGTGCTCGGAATGGTGCTCAGCTGTCTCCTGGGTCTCAATCTGCGGGTGCCTGGAAAATAGAGCATAGTTTCAGTTGCTGAGAATGAGCTATATAAGACTGCATGTGACTCACCATGATTGTCAGCATTTGATGAAATGATGGTGCTGTGATCCACGCTCGTTTGCTGGAAGAGACCGATCCCTCCTTTCCCACAAGAGTGGTCCCTGTCCTCCCAGCCAGCTCGAGTGCAGCTTCCTCTAAATCCATGAGGGCAATAATTTCAGCTCTCCGTCCCCTGCTCCACATCATTCCATGCCTGTTGTTTGTCAATGTGGCCTGTGTGAAGATGAAAGAAAGGCTTGTGATAAGGAGGTTGGGTAAGATGCTCATGTCCCCTGTGTGTGGTGAACCCTCCCCAGAAGGGCCAGAGGATAGGGTATGAGCAACAAGACAGATGGGATGGTCGTGTTGTGCAAGTCTCCATGAGGGAATGAGTGTTGAAAGGTGTTAGCCGTTAATGGATGTACGAGATCCGTGAAGAGAGTAGCTTTTTGAGTACATGGTGATATTGAAAGGAGCTGAGAGATGAGGGGCATAGAATCCCTAAGCGTGGGAAGAGGCTATCCGGCCCATCGAGTCTGCACCAACTCTCCAAAAGAGCAACCCACTCAGGTTATCCGCTCTGGCCCTATCACCATAACCCCGCGCATTTCCTGTGGCTAATCCACCTAACCTACACACCTTGGGACACCCCAAGGGGCAATTTAGCATGGCCAATCCACCTAACCTGAACATTTTTGGACTGTGGGAGGAAACCAGAGCACCTGGAGCAAACCCACGCAACCACGGGGGGAATTGTGCAAACTCCACACAGTCACCCAAGGCCAGAATCGAAGTTGGGTCCCTGGCGCTGAGACATCAGTGCTAACCACCATGCCACAGATGAGATCATTATCCTCTTCCTGCAGAGGCTGCCATTTCGGACATAGTTGTCAGCCGCTCTGACCTTCTCTGCCGTGGCCTCCCAGGCTGGACACGTGAGGTTAGTGTGCTTCCTAGAGAGTCAACCCTGAGATACAGGACATGCCTGTGTGCCCACACTCCTCTAAGAAAGGCCTCAAGGGTCGAGTGGATGAAGCGAGGTATTGCCACCTTTTTTCGGTTGCCGGACACCTGTGACAGTCTCCTGAAGATAGATAGGCTGGGGAGTGAGAGATGTATGTGTTAGACTGGCATTTAAAATATGATGGCCAGACCCCTGAACCCAGCGTCTGACGCCAGGCTGACAAATCAGCTCCCGACCCACCAGATGATTAGGCCTGATACTCACCTATAGATAATTAATGAACTTCCAAGCGCAGAGTTCCTGCCATTCTGCCCAGCAGGGTGGGCATTACAAAAACCACCTGCCACTGTACTTAGTCTCATCCATGGAAAATCCCACCTAGAAAGTGCTGGAAATACTCAGCAGGTCAGGCAGCACCCATGGAGAGAGTAAGAGTTAAGATTCTGAGTTGAATATGACTCTGTAAGGATGGAATTGGTTTTCTGAATTTTTGGCCACATTCCTGAATGTCATAGTTCACTTTTCCTTTTTAAATACTGCAGGTTTTAATGAATGTTCCAGTCAATATTACATGGATAACTTGTGAATGAAGCTGAGTAGTAGGATAACCTTCGCCAAATATATATGTGTGTCTGAGGTCACATACCAGCCGACTCAAGAACAGCTTCTTCCCTGCTGCCACCAGACTTTTGAATGGACCCACCTTGCACTAAGTTGATCTTTCTCTACATCTATGGTTTCTATGATTCTATGATCTTAGCTATGACTGTAACACTACATTCTGAACTCTTTCCTTTCTTTCTCTATGAACGGTATGCTTTGTCTGTGTAGTGCACAAGAAACAATACTTTTCACTGTATACTAATACATGTGACAATAGTAAATCAAAAAGGAACAAAATCTCTGCTTTCAATCCATGATGGTGCTATTTGTGAGATTCTCAGCTCATTCACAGCAGACTTTTATTGTGCAGTTTTGTATGTCTTGGCCAATTGGATCGCATGTGGCTATTGATCTAACAGGCCAAATGCATGATTGTCTTTGCCAGTGATGGTCTTTACTGATTGAGTAAAATGCATACTGAATTGGGGAATTGAGTCCCTTTTCACACAGAATGTCCTCTCTTTATTGCCAATACTCCATTTTTGTAAGCTGTGCTTGGTATTTTCAGCAAATCTCCTTTTATCACCATTAGCCTTGAATTGCATTTTGGGCTCGGAGATGTGTTTCTTGGTTGGAGCACAGAAGAGGTAGTTTGACAGGGAGGATTTTTCTGCAGACAGCAAAGCTTAGCTGCGAACGATTACTAGCATAACACGTTTCCTGCGTGTCAAAGAAACTGACTCCACATCAATCCTGCAACTTTGCGATTGTGGAATGGAATCCGAGAGAAGCAGAATGAGTTAATGAGCAGCAAGGAATGGAAGTTGTACTGCTGTTGCATAGAACTTCAGTTAAACTGCACCTTGGAGTACAGCATTTGGCTCTGGGCACTGCATCTTGGGAAGAATGGATTGTGTTGGAGGGTGTGCAGGGAAGTCACCAGCTGGATACTTAAAGGATTGAATTACAAGGACAGGATCCATAGATTAGGCTTGTATTTCCCTGAGTGTAGAAGATTTTAAGAGTTGACCTGACTGAGATGTTTAAGATGTGATGAGGTGGATGGAAAGAAGTTGCTTATTCTGGCGGGGCATCCAAAAGAAGGGGGCACACCATTGAAATGAAAACTAGGCCATTCAGGGGTAAAATTGGAAAAGATTTCTTAATGCAACTGATTGAAAATCTGGAACATACGCCTGCAGTAAGCTGCTGAGGCGGGGTTAATTGAACATTTCAAAAGTAGGATTGACATGTTTTTGTTAGG
This sequence comes from Mustelus asterias, assembly GCF_964213995.1. Taxonomy (NCBI): domain Eukaryota; kingdom Metazoa; phylum Chordata; class Chondrichthyes; order Carcharhiniformes; family Triakidae; genus Mustelus; species Mustelus asterias. The sequence goes on from NC_135804.1 coordinate 32,498,074, forward strand.
TAAGTGTGGTGAGGGATAAGGAACCCATGCGAGTAACTTAAGTTAAGATTTAGATCAGGCATGAGCTAATTGAATGGTGGAGCAGGCTTGAGGGGGTGAATGGCCAACTCCTTGTTTCCTCGAAGCTACTTTAAGGAGCAAAAGAAACTGAATTTGAAACTAAGTACTTCAAAGTTATGAATAGTGTTTTTTTTAGCAAAAATGTAACTTCCGTTGCTGCGTGCAGCAACCCATGTTGTAACACACACAGTGGCATTCAAACTCCGTGAAGGCCCGATCTTAAAATTTATGTTATTTATTCGTGTCACAAGCAGGTTTACAGTAACACTGCAATGAAGTTACTGTGAAAATCCTCTAGTCATGGCACTCCTGCGCCTGTTCGGGTACACCAAGGGAGAATTTAACCAGCATATCTTTCAGTCTAAGGGAGGAAACAGGAGCACCCAGAGGAAACCCATGCAGACACGGGGAGAATGTGCAGACTCCGCTCAGACAGTGATCCAAGCCGGGAATCAAACCCAGGTCCCTCGCGCTGTGAGGCAGAATTGCTAACCACTGTGCCACCCTTAATAAGCCACACTGATCCTAATAAGCTACACTGATCTTAATACTAGTTCTTAATTAGCTACACTGTTTTCAGTAGGTTTAGAAGGATTTTCACAATACATTGTTTCCTGAAAGTTATGTCGTTTTTTACACATTTAAAAGAGTAGGATGTCACATTAAAGTGAAGTGATAATGGGATGTTGCTCTTTTGTTCTCAACTAAACTTCTGAAAATGGATGTGACTGATTAAGAGCGTGGGCTCCAAACCAGCCAGTACAGCCCCCTTCATGCTCTGTGTATGTCAAAAGTAGTGGAAGATCCAACAGCAAGCCTGTGGCATGCAGTGTCTGATAGAGAGAATCAAGCTGCAGGTGAGCAAGAGCAGTTGTCCTCTGTCCCCAATTCACAGATGAAGACAAAGCTAGCAGAGCACCCACAGCAGTGGCTTTTGAAGATTTTATTCACATCTTATGCGTTGTAAGCTTTCGATGAATTTTAAAAACCGTAACATTAGTTGTAAACAAAGTCTTTTTTGTTTTGATGTCTTTTTGGAGTTGATCTGGATCTAAGATGATGTGCTTGATGTTGGGATATTGGAACTGAGTCAGTTCCTTGTGTCAGCCACGGTAACATGATACCTGAGCTGGCCAGGTCCACTGTACTCTAGGCTGCCAATGCTGTTTGACCAGTCAGTTCAGTTCACCAATAGGACTTGAGACTTTAGGAATAAAGCAATTACTGAGGAATAGGTTTCTTCTCTTGAGTGGCTTAAAATCTCGCAAGTCTAACCCTAATAAGGACAGGGACCCTTACTGGACAAGTCATGGGCTGTTAACCTGTGATTGGTTAAAATCTTGTTGTATCCTTACACTTGGGTCTCCCAAAACTTTGTCATTCTAACTCTCTTAGAACTTAGAGCCCTAACAGAGAGAATGTGCACTCCATGTTAGGCAAATAGAAACTTCTCTGTGTGTGATTCTTTCAGTTATTTGCCTTGGATGCTCACCCTTTAGAGTTTAAAAGTATTTTTTAAAGTTTATTTATTAGTGTCACAAGTAGGCTTACATTAACACTGCAATGAAGTTACTGTGAAAATCCCCGAGTTGCCATACTCCAATGCCTGTTTGGGTATACTGAGAGAGAATTTAGCATGGCCAATGCACAACCAGCACTTTCAGACTGTGGGAGGAAACCAGAGCACCCAGAGGAAACCCACACAAACACGGGGAGGATGTGCAGACTCCACACAGACAGTGACCTATGCCAGGAATGGAACCTGGTTCCCCGGCACTGTGAGGCAGCAGTGATAACCACTCTGTCACCGTGCTGCCCTGGCTTGAGATGGTTTTCTGCAAATTTCAAACTAAGGCTGACCCTCAAAAAAATTAGTAAGTTGTTCTGCTGGTAATTGCATGTTATCAAGGTACCCTGCACCTCAAAGATGTGTTAACCTTTTGATGAGAAATCATGCGCATGTATGTTTATGCACCATTGTAATTAGATTTCCAGCACTAGTTCTGTTACTGTGATTGAAAGATATTGGTGTCAGAAGTTTGATGTTGTTGTACTTCGTAAACACAGATTTTCCCGTCAAATGGTAGAGTCTTCTGAAAATGATAAAGTATCATGCGAGAACAAAATGCAATCTTTAGGAAATCACCTATTGTACAGTGACTAATACTTCCCAGCAATCAAGTGGAGATTATTGTTGATAAACTTGCCATGATTTCTTCACAAGCATTAATTTTTAACTGCGGCTTTTAACCCTTCAGAGTGCATTTGCTGTTTAATGTCCATCAGGAAATCGGGTGTAAAATTATGTAAAATCCCCTTAAGTAAATATGTCAGAAATATACTTTTATGTTATGAAATGATATTAAAGTAACAATCTCAGGTGATGGTAACTGGATCTCAGATGATGATTATATGTTGCTCTTGCAGTTTGACATTTGAACCTGCCTATAATGACTTCACGTATTCATTTCTTCACGTATCTGCTTGGAAAATACATGAATATTAAGGGTTGAGTTGACTAGTCAAACCTGAAGTAATATTTAAATGCATGCAACTAGAATTTAGATTTCTCTTTCAAAAAACAGATTACTGTGTATCAGAATTAGATTAGATTTTTAAGAATATGAACAGTTCTTTAAATTCTCCAGCCAACATATTAATGATTTGGTAGCAATGTAGGTTTCATGTATGTTGCATTTGAGCTCCGTTGTTAGATAGACACTAACTTGCATTATCTTTAAATTTAGAAACATTCGTTATATTCAGTGAAATTCTAAAACCAATAAATGAACCTGGAAACTATCCATTTCCTATCGTACAACAGTGACTGCATTTGTCTGTAAAGTGCTTTTGGAAATCCTGAGATTATGAAAAGTACAATATAATTGCAAGTTTATTTTTGTTTTTTTAAAAAAAAACAAATTTGAAGGGAAATCAAGTCCATGGCTTTGCTGTAAAGAGGTAAACAAAAGGAATGCAGAGTGGAGCCTGGTGGGTACATTGCAAAGCATGTTAAGAGATGAATAAACTCATCACTTCGGGGCGATCATTAATGAGTTTTGAGTGTTAACGGAACCTTTCAGATCCAGTTCAGTTAGGAAAGGGATTTAAATGATGTAGACAGTATTTTGCAAAGACAACACAATGCTTATGATCCTATTCACATTTGGGACCCAAGGTGCCCAATGTGTTTATACCTACCTATGTTTCAAGCACATTACTCAGGTACAATTGGAGCCCAGGCAACACGAAAAGAACACAAAATGTCTGCTTAGGTTCCATGGTATTTGGATTAACCCAGCTGTAAGCTCTGCAACTGGAAATGGAATTGGTCTATGCCCCGAAAGGAAATTGTAATTTCAATTCAATTTAATTGATAAAAAAAATATTGGAGAATGAATCCTTTTACTCCAGGTGACATCCTCCATCTTCTATGCACATCACACTAATAGCAGCAACTGTAAACAAGTCATCCATGGAAATAATGTAAGTGTTGAAATTGCTTCATTACTTGTATGTAATGTGCATAAATGAAAATTGAAATTCTGAACACCACTGTACTGTATATGTGCGTGTGCATACATTTTTTGCAGATGGGTGCTATGTACAGTTTTATGCTCCAGATATGTATGTGGAGCTACAGGTAGGAATTTGACTCATTGGTGCTCCTCATTTTACAATCATGTCAACTTCTCATTGGATTGGGTGAGCAATGGAAAATTTAGCCTAGCCTGTTGCATGTTAGTTGTGGTGAGCTGAGACTCTTTGTAGTCTAACATTTAGGACTCTTGAAGTCCAAAACCTTTTTGGTTGAATACAAGGGCCTGTTAAAAGCTACTGCATTTCTCAAAGTCTCAGGAGCATCCATAGTGCATGCAAAATGCTATTCACCTAAAAAACCTAGAGCGGTAATCAAAGGAACGTAGAAGCTGGAGTGGTTGCAGTAGCTCAGATATCCAGCCCCTTTAACCTGCTTTGTCATTCAGTCAGATTGTGGCTAATCTGTAGCTCAGTTCCATTTGATCCATATACAGGGATGCCTCGATTATCTTACCTAACACACAACTCTGAAGTTAGTCTTCAATTCCAATTGACCCAGTATCCAAAGCTTTTTGGCAAAGGCAGTACCAAATTTCCACTATTATTATGTGGGAAAAAGTACTTCCTGATTTTACTGGATCGAATTTTAAGATTCCACCCACCTCTCTTTACTTCAGGAATCTCCCGATAAAAGAAGTACTTTCCTCGGGAAAAGTAGTTTAAAACTAATTTGAAGAAGATGGATGAGGTCACTGAAATCTGTCCCCATTTCCTAGATGATCTAGTGTATGAAGATTCTAATTTAAGTTCCTTGCCTGCTCTGGGTTACATGATTTCGGTTAAGGTAATTGGGCTACTTAGCTTTTTTTTAAATCATTCATGGGACATGGGCGTAGCTGGCTGGCCAGCATTTATTGCCCATCCCTAATTGCCCTTGGCGGGCAGTTGAGAGTCAACCACATTGCTGCGGCTCTGGAGTCACATGTAGGCCAGACGAGGTAAAGATGGCAGACTTCTTTCCCTAAAGGACATTAGTGAACCAGATCGGTTTTTCCAATAATTGACAATGGTTTCATGGTCACTAGTAGATTATTAATTCTAGATTTTTTTTTTATTGAACTCAAATTCCACCAGCTGCCATGCCGGGTCCCCAGAACATTAGCTGAGTTTCTGGATTAATAGTCTAGCGATAATACCACTAGGCCATCGCTTCCCTCACAGCTGCCCTAAGTACCCCTTGGCTAGGAATGGAAGGTCCAGTCAGGTTGTGCACTCCTTTTCAGTGATCTTACTGGGATTACAATTGTTTAGATGTGTGGTGAAAACAACATCAGACCTAGGCTATTTGACCAAAGGGGGCAAGTCTAGCTATCAGCGCTGTCTGGCTAAACTTGCATGTCTAAACGGTTGGTTGAGGAGAGCTGTCATCCAGAATGGACCATATGTCAGCAAAGTTGGTGCTTTTGGAAGATGGAGAGAGAAAATTGGAGGTGGGTGAGGGATTGAAGAGAGAAAACACAATGTCTGTTTTCACCATAACCGCAAACATTAGCTTTGGTGAATAGTTTAATAAAGACAAGTGAAAGTGATCAAATATTTTAATAATTGTGATTCTAAATAAAGGAATTGCTTGTAAACAGTGTGATATTAAAACTGCCTCATGCTGTGTATTTTTGGCTATAGTTTGTTGACCATACAGCAGTCACCACAGTCCCCAAAACTTAATTTTTTTGTAAATCACAGATATTTTTGGAGTTCGGGTGTATTATTATTGCCATTGTATTGTTGGAAATTAGCAACATGATTTTTGTCCATTCAAAACAGTAGGAATGCAACACCACATGGAACTATCGTGCGCAACAATATATCATCTCCACCAGCTTACTCTGCCATTGTTAGCGGTGAGAAAGCTGTTAGGAAGGTACAGTATGTACCACGCACATTTGGTGCTATGCTCAGGCTCCATTGTTTGCATTGGGCCATGTGCCACAGTGTATCCAAAGACAAAAATCATGGCAAATGTTTCATTGTTGCAAGTTTTGGAGAACAAAAGCATGGGACAATAATCTGATCCCTGCAGAATCTTGTGTGGAATAAAGGACAGATTTCTAAATGAAGAGAATTTGCAGAGCTGCACGCCATTCTCTTGTTACAGATATTCTCGGCCGCTTTCCTGCGAGCAATAGCTGGCTATTCTGATTAAATGAGCTCTGGAACAACGGTGACATCTCAGACCAAATGAAGCCAGAAATGCAATATGTTACTGTGTTGACAATGGGCTGATATTCTACCCACTTGTGGTCACCAGCCAGGTTCACATGCTGGGAAAAGTTTACATTTTTGCACCTAAATATCTGCATCTGCTTATTCTTCCATGGAGCTCGCTGTTCATTGCCTAAGAAGTCCTATTCTATTAGTCATGAATTCTCTTTTGAAGGACAAATCAGTAATTTTTGCCCATTGATTTAAGAATGAAATAGAAGAAGGAATGGAGACCGCACGGCCCATCGAGCCAGTTCTGCCATTCAGTGCAATCATGGTCGATCTTGGGCTTCAACTCCATTTTCCCGCCCGCTCCCCATATCCCTTAATTTCCTGAAAGACCAAAAATCTGTCGATCCCAGCCTTAAATGTATTCACTTCAAAAGAGTCTCTCACTAATTTAAGAGCAAGACAAGAACTCACTTGAGCAAATGACTTAAGAGGGCATGTTTAACCCAACCACTAGGGAGGGCAGGAGACAAAGTACTACAACATATGAAAATAAATCTCAATGTGTCCTTTTAATTTTTAGAATGGTTGAAATTTTTCCTACTAATTTTTTCTTTAAAGGCTAATTAGCATTGACTAAATTGAAGGATGTCAGCAATGGGGTTGAAATAGTATCTTAGTTTGATACCCAGAATTAGTACTGAACACTTCCAAATAATATGCAGCACAGCAGAGTTAGAACTCCCTCTGCTACCCCTCAAACACTTTCTTAACCTCCAGTCATAGAAGACATAGCTTCATTGTACCAGTGCAAATCTTCCACACACAATATCCTTATGGTTGTACTGTGCGCACTAGGGGTTGGATTGAGGATTTCCAAACATGAGCCATATATTAAACTCTTAAGACTACTCGATCCAAGCCCAAGTCTCAGTGAAAGGTCACTGTAGTAAATCATTGCTCCACCCATATTTTATAAACATGGTGGTGTTATGTCATACATGAGAGGGAGGGGGGGGGTGGGGTGGACACATCCCAGAACCTGGAAATAACTTTGGTACTTTTAGCAGTGGTAGGTCTCGGTGGATAGTGCTGTCGCAATTCTGTGTGACCCTCACTTGTGCCAGCATTGAATGTGGTTTGAAGATTTCAAACTACTAGTTTTGAAGCAAACCTACGGTTATGTTGATGTGTACTAATACTGTGATGAATATAGTGTTATCTCCATTATGTACAAGGAAAACTGAGTCATTATACTTTATCTTAAATATAAGGTAGTGTTTTCCATGATAAATCACAAATGAATAAGGTGAGATTCTTAAGCAGTATCCCAGAGGATAAACCAAAGAAAGAGCAAAGTACAGTATATACACATATTAGAATTGTGATAATGTTCAGCTATCCCTGAGGTGAGAAGGGTAAGATGTACAAACTCAAGTTTAAAACTGCTGTCAAATTATATCTGTGTAAGTGGATAAGTTATTTTATACTGAATCATTTAAAATCAGGTGGAAGCCCAACTGAATGTCTTTCGAAGCTTACGACACCAGGTAGAACAGATGTGCATGCGTTGGATGCTGATTCAATAACTAAGGTGTACAAATAAGATACACATCAGCAAAATCAGTATCACAGAGGTGAAACTGAACACAACAATGTTAGCTTTGAATTTGATGAGATTTGCTTGTTTGCCTCTGTTACACACCTGTAGTTTAAAAATAGTAGGGTGTGAATTCAACATCACACCAATTTTATGGGCATAAAGGCCGGAATTCTTCTATCCTGCCCGCCTATAGTAGGCAGGAGGCGGACCATGCAAAGGTCCACTGACCTCTGGCGGGTTCTCCAGTTTTGAGGCGAGCGTGACCGGAGAATCCCGTAAAAAGCATCTGCAACAAGAACCCTGTGAAGCAGCAGTGCTAATCGCGCTGGTAGTAAATTGATGTGGACCTGTTTTGTAGATAATCCTGGTATTCACCTGGATACGGTTCCTGGGTCAATGCTGGTGAATTTATTTACGCTAGTTACTGTTCAGTCATTGGACTCGGGTATTTTGGATGATCTCAGCCAGGTTAGCAACGAGGTACCAAACTCAGAGTCCTAGGCTAAGGAGAAGGAAAATGAACTGGATTTTGACTTCTCATCGCTGCTCAGTAACCCCTTGCTGGATTTATGCGGGTACAAGGTGAAAACAAGATTGATATCACTGTGTCTTCTGTAATGATGCTACTAATAAAGAATGGCCACATTGTTAATGCATCAGCAGACTTCCTGTGCCCCACAAGAATCCATACAGAATCCTTTTTATGGAATCCCAATAGCGCAGAAGGAGGCCATTTGGCCCATCGAGCCTGCACAGAGAACAATCCCACCCAGGCCCTTTCCCTGCAACTCCCATATTTACCCTACTTGTCCCCCTGACAGTAAGGGGCAATTTAGCATGGCTAATTCACCTAATCCGCACATCTTTGGGCTATGAGAGGAAACCGGAGCACCCGGAGGAAACCCATGCAGACATGGGGAGCATGTGCAAACTCCACACAGACAGTGACCCGAGACCAGATTTGAACCAGGGTCCCTGGCGCTGTGAAGCAGCAGTGCTAACCGCTATGAAGCAGCAGTGCTAACCACTGTGCCACCGTGTCGCCATACCTTCAAATGATAAGGGAACACTGGGGTGAGGGGGGAAAACAAATATTGCAATTGTTTATTTTGAATTCACATGCTTACTTAGCTTCAGATTTGCAGTGAGCTAGGCTAAATATCTGCATTCAAATAATGGTACTGTCATATAGATATTTAACCTATGAATTTAACTCCAGGAAAATTTTGAAGTGTACTGGCCCCTTGAATGTACAATGCAAATCATATTCTTTACAAAATACACATTATCATAAATGATGGAACTAGTTGTGTTCAATAATTTTCAGCAGAAAGTTTGACTGGATTCGATTTGTTTTTCAGATAAATTTTGGTTGATTGGGACACCTTCTTTTATGTGGTGGCTTTGATATTGTTTTGTGATTGATTAACATTATTTTAAAAACTGTTTTGGTATTTTTTCCCAAAATGTCACTGTATTATCTTGAGCCTCCATATTTCACAAGGGTAATATGGCCTGCACAGAAATTAATGCGACCGCTCCAGATTATTGTTCATTAGTTCCTGTGCAAACAGCACCAAGAGGAAAATTGAAAATTCAGTCTCAAGACTTCACAGGCAAACTTAGCTGGAACTCCAGAAGGTCATCCAGCATTTAGTAGTTTAAGTTTTATGTAAATGATCTCAACAGGCAGGACTTTGGGTCCTCATCCCATGGACGGCCCACCAGAGGCCTGTTAATTGTCTGAATGGCTCTTAATTCATCGGGCCTTCCCCAAAGTAGAAAAGTTAGGCCTCTTTTGCCAGCTCTCCATGCTGATATGGCTACACAAGCCTTCATACTCCTGGTTGTTTTTAAAGCTGTAATATTGCAGGCAGAAGACTGCTTCTTATAATGTTAGAAAGGTTGAAAAATAAATTTGCCAGGTCCCCCAAGAATTCTATTCCACTAAGTAGGTACTTTTTAAATGTGGCACTTCCTAGACTAGAGCTACCCTTTCACCAGGCCATTATCCTGGCCTGAAACACTCTCATGCAGGTCGCACTTAACCTGCTACTGTGCACCGAATGACAATATCTTGCAGGCATCCAGTATAGTTGAAACAGCAGAGACAAGAGGAGTGGAAACCTGGCAGATTACATCACCTCACTGTTCCTACCATTGTCATCAGGCTTCTGGGAACGAATGGAATTACTAACTGCTCCCACCCCAGAGCAGACTTCCTCGTAATTAATTTCAGAGTGGAAATCAAGCATTACCACACCTGTCTTCACCCACCTGAATTACTCCACGGGTGTGCCTTAAGTCCAAAAGATATCCGGTACTGTAATCTTTAATGTTGGCATTGGCACTCCCATATGAAACAGTTACGCAGCTGGATATTTATTGTTCAGTTATTATTGATTTGAATAAATGACTATTTATTGCTCAAGATATTTCAATTTCTTTTGTACTCGATTAGTGACAAGCTGAATAGATGAGTTCTAGTTTGTGTGGATTTTGATTCCCATAACAGGGGGCAGTGTCATTGTATTTTTTTAAAATGCACCTCCAATGCACTAAGGAATTGCATATTCTCATTTGAACACTAGGTATTGACTGTGCTCTCCTGCAGGGAGAGACTGGAGATTATAGTTTGTCAAACGTATCACCAATATTACAAGCATTGTATCATTGCCAAGAATTGGAATGAGTGGGATTTAGTCAAAAAATAGCTTCAGGGGCTGGGGGAGCCTGCAGCTATAGTGGGGTCTTCAAAGATCTAAAAATTAATGCAAAAATTAAAATCATCTTAAGGAAACTGAAAATGCTCCCGGCAATAACAGACTGCAGCATCTCAAAGTGCATTCTGATTTCTTTTAAGCAATAAGCACATTTATCTGGTGGCGCAGAGTGTGTGGGAGATGAACCCCGGATGCTTTCTTGAAGGTAGCTTCAATAATCCAAATTTATTGACGGCTGGAGGGTCCATCCACTTTGAAACAAATAATCAGACTTTTAATATTTTTTTGCAGATATAGAAGTAGTTGTTTTGAAAGTGACAGGGTTGGCAATTTACACTATCAATTTTTTTGCCAAAAAAAATCAATAAATATTGCGCAATACCACCTCGTGTCATCTTTAAAAAGCAGCTGTTGTTCAATTAACCAAGTTTTAGACAGGCAGTTATTTACTAATTCAGAGCAAGAGTTGATGTCATTAAAAGCAATGCTCACCCTAAACAATCCATAAACCATTCTACTCGCCCAAGTTTCTGCTTGCCGGGCACCACTTGAATGATTCAGTGTTACTGGCGGAAAAAAGAAAGCTTACAACACATAGGGAATAGGGAGTCAGATGTGTTTAATGTAAATATGCTGTCAGATCCCTTTCAGTAAATGACATGAGCAGATGATTAACAGTGTTCTCAATAGTTTTTTGCATAATCTGCCAATTTAGTGGAACACTTCAACTATTCTCACAGAACATTAATTTTGTCATTTAAGATTTTGTAAATGTTCAACTATGAAGCTGTTATACGAATAAAACTATAGTTACTACTTGTAGCAGTAAGAACCTATAAATCCCCAGATCGCTACATACTTGAATGCATTCTTGCTGGACAAGAAGAGTAGTTTTAGGGAGATAATATGCATTTTTTTTTACTCTGCGCAGTCTACATATATCATACTTATTAAATGGAACTGCCAACATTGCTCATCATTATTTCAATGAAGTTTAAAAAAAAAATTCAGACTAACGTCTTAATTTACATTTTCAGGACTGACATAAAATATCAGGGTCAGAACAGGTGGGTAAAGATTCTGAAATTTATACATTCTTCATTATTCTGTAATAGTGAGTGATTTTTTTTTTTACGAAAATCAAAACAAAGCAACTTAAAAGAGATAAAAAGGGAATCCAAACTCGTGTCCCTTGGGTGTTCTAAGATCTATGAGATTGTAAAAATTCTGTAGGATTTATGATTCATTTTATAGGTTTTTTAGAATTTATTAAAAAAAAAGCTATGCTAAGAGCTTCATGGAGTCTGCAGAAATGCTCTGAATAATATCTTATGGAATATTCTGCACCGACTAACAAAGAGGGCTAATCTCCACTGGATTTGTGGGAAGTATCGTTTTCTGTGCTTCTCCATCCTGGCAGCTATGTATTGGTTTTACAGGCTTGTGATTCCATAAAGTGCTATTGAAAGATGCCTTCACTGTACAAACATTTAAACCTAACAATAGGGTGCTGACATTCTCAAAACCTTTTCACAAGGTTACCAACGGACAAAGAAAAGTACAGCACAGGAACAGGTCCTTTGGCCCTCCAAGCCTGTGCTGATCATGATGTGGAGATGCCAGCGTTGGACTGGGGTGAACACAGTAAGAAGTCTCACAACACCAGGTTAAAGTCCAACAGGTTTATTTGGTAGCAAATACCATAAGCTTTCGGAGCACTGCTCCTTCGTCAGATGGAGTGGATATCTGCTCTCAAACAGTGCACAGACACAGAAATCAAGTTACAGAATACTAATTAGAATGCGAATCTCCAAAGCCAGCCAGGCCTCAAAGGTACAGACAATGTGGGTGGAGGGAGCATTCAACACAGGTTAAAGAGATGTGTATTGTCTCTGGAGACAATACACATCTCTTTAACCTGTGTTGAATGCTCCCTCCACCCACATTGTCTGTACCTTTGAGACCTGGCTGGCTTTGGAGATTCGCATTCTAATCAGTATTCTGTAACTTGATTTCTGTGTCTGTGCACTGTTTGAGAGCAGATATCCACTCCATCTGACGAAGGAGCAGTGCTCCGAAAGCTTATGGTATTTGCTACCAAATAAACCTGTTGGACTTTAACCTGGTGTTGTGAGACTTCTTACTCTGATCATGATGACCAAACTAACCCTTTCTCAGTCCATATCCCTCCCTATTTATGTACTCATCCAGATGCCTCTTAAATGTTGCTAATGTGCCTGCTTCCACCATCTCTGACACCACGTCCCAGGCACCCATCACTCTCTGCATGAAAAAATTCCCCCCCACACTTTCCCCCTCTCACCTTGAACCTATGCCTTCTTGTAATTGACACTTCCACCCTGGAAGAAGTCTCTGACTATCTATCCTGTCTCTGCCTCTCATAATTTGTCGACCTCTATCAGGTCTCCCCTCAGTCTCTGTCTTTCCAATGAAAGCAATCCTAGTTTATTCAACCTCTCCTCGTAGTCAACACCCTCGAGACCAAGCAACATCCTGGTGAACCACCTTTGCACTCTCTCCAAAGTTTCCACGCCCTCCTGCTAGTGTGGTGACCAGAACTGCACGCAATATTCCAAATGCGGCCTAACCAAGGTTTTATATAGCTGCAACATGATTTCCCAACTCTTGTACTCAATGCCCACATCTTTTCATTTAGGATTGTGGAAGAACATAATTTGGAATCATACATGTGTGATGCAGTTCATATGCATGATGCATTGCATGTATAATGTAGTCATGCATATATGACAGTATATGTATAGTGCAGTAACTCCACCTCTGCTATAGTAAAGTAATAAAGAGAACAAAATACCCAATGCACAAGGACTGAGTCAGGGCATGAACTTCGAAGATTTAATATGGTTTTTTTTAACTGGTAATGTGGAAAATAATGGGACTTGAGACAAACAAATTTTCAGGACCTGGTGGTTTTCCATGTTGGGGTACTAAGCAAAATAGAGAAAGAAATTGTAGATGCATTAGTCATAACGTTCCAAAGATTACTAGTTTCAGAAATCATGCCTTTGGATTGGAAACTTGAAAATGATGCTCCATTGTGTATGGAGGGAGGGAGAAACCTGATTCAGACCCACCAGTTTCCCATCAATTGTGAAGAAAGTTATTGGAATCTATCATTATCAACAAAGTGACTACGCACTTGGATAGCCATCAGCATCAATGAGTGTTGGCATGTATTTACAAAGCCTATGTTGTGTATGAGTAACCTGGTTGAACTTTTTGAGGAGGTCACTTGCATGGTGGACAGGGAAGTGTCAATGAATGTTTTTGATGTGAATTTCCTGAAGACAGTACTTGATAAGTCTTGGCACGAGAGATTACTCGTAAAAATGAGTATGTATAGAATTGGAGGTAAACTTGTGACATGAATTGATAATTGGTCAGTAGGAGAATGAGAGTATAGGAATAAAGGAAACACTCTGATTGGTAAGATATGATAAGTAGTGTTTCCTCGGGAATTATACAATAGTCTCAGCTTTTCAGTGTATATAATGGGCCAGAATTTGCTGGCAACATAATGACGAGGTTAATGCACACACTGTCATTAGCGATGTAAATAATTCGGCAATTTGTGGCGAGTAAGAGTTACCCTGCTGGATGATTTGCACCATTCTATTGTGAGCTTTGCAAAAACAGCAGCCACCCTCAACCTCCCCCATCAGTTTCAAGAAATTGCTGCATTTGTATATTAATTAAGTTTCTGAACATTTCTAACGTTAATTTTTTTTTCTTCCTTTTCCTTTCCATTTTTTCCTCTATATCTCAATTCAGTCTTTCCTTTGCTTTATTTCTCTTTCTGGACCTGATCTGACCTTAACGTACAATATTTCCTTCTCCATTCCCCTGCTTCTTTCTCAATCCTTAAATCTCATTGGTTAAGGACTGCTAGTTCTGTCATTCACAAACTTCCTGGATGTCCCATTGCCCCTCACTACATCATTGTCAGGTCAAATTTCCAGCAATTTATGGCACAACTAAACAGTGAGCAGACGAGTGAGGGAGAAAGTCGAATGAATGGTGCACATGATGAGATAACCTGCTTCAGAAAATCTTGGGCTTTTAATAACTTGGATGAAGGAGTGGAGAGCTGTATATCCAGTTTGTAGGTGGTTGTGTGGAAGTTACAAAGATGCATGGACAGACTCAGTGAGTAGGCAAAATTATAACAGATGGATTTCGATGAGGAATGGATTTCCAATTCAAGAAAGAAAAATTGGAATATTTTCTGAATGATAAGAGGCTGAGCTGTGAAGGAGCAAAGGGAATTTAGGTGTCCATGGGCGTAAATCACCGAAAGCTAGTGCACAGATACAAAATAACAAAACAAAAAGCTAACTGGACATTGCCCTTCATCTCAAGGGGATTGGAATTCAAAACTGAGGAAATGATGCTTCAGATGTACAGAGCCATGCTGAAACTCCACGTGGAGTGCCTCATTCAGTGTTGGGCACTGTGCCGTATACTGGGTGGTAAAGCACAGATTTTCCCACTCTGACCTCTTGCTCATCCTTCACTCCCTTTACCTTATTATTAGTGGCTGTGCCCTAAGTTGTGGAATTTGCTCTCTAAATCTCCCTACCTGTCTCTTTAAGACCTTCCTTAAAACCTATCTCTTGGACCAAGTTTATCCGAATACCCCGACATTTCCTTTTTGGTTCCGTATTAATTTTTGTCTGATTATATCCTGCGAAGAGCTTTGTGATGTTTTGCTACGTTAAAGGTTCTGCATAAATGCAAGTTTCAACTGTTTGTATCAGGGCTGATAGGAAGGATTAAAAGTTATGAGGATTGGTTGCATAAACTTGGCTTCCATTCCCTTGAGTTGAGATGGTTGAGGAGTAATCTATTTTGAGGTATATAAAATGATTAAGGAATTCAATGTGGTAGATTCAGGGATAATTATTTCCTCTGGTGGGGGAAACTGGAATGAGAAAATAACTATATGCTATAGAGATGGATCATTTTGGAGTGAAATCAGGAAATACCTTTTTGTACAAAGTATAGTGGGAATCTGGAACTGGTTTCTCCAAGGCTGTAGATGCTCCGTCAATTGAAACATTGGAGAATGTGATAGCTAGATTTTAGTTAGGTAAGAATATCAAAGGGTCTGGAGTAAAAATAAATAAATGAAATTGAGGTATGATCTAATTCAGTAGAAGAATTATATGATTTTATGTATAAAGGCAAGGCAATGAATGGTGAAGTTATGTTACTAAAACTATTTATTAACGTAATCGGAAGGAGAGTGAAATGCAGGAAAGATATTTTGTTTTAGGCCAAAATAAAGTCTTCACATCTAGAGTAGTTTGTGCACGTGTGCATGGATGTTTCCTGATTTGAGAATTGACTAAACATATCCCCGATGCAATTTCCCCATAATCTACTGCTAATTATATTCCTCTGGGTTGAATGGTGAGGTTGCAAAGTGCTGCTATGATTCAGGGATGCTTATATAGGCTCTGTGACAAGGCCTATCAAGCAAAATCAGAATGTATTTATATAGAAACTCGTGCAGGAGTGAAGAATACAACCTCATTGCAAGGTCCAGATAATATTTCAATTTTTATTTTGTAGTTCATATTATCTGAACCCCACAATGCCAGCATCATATACTGAACTCTTAACAATGGAAGGCACTTATACAGTGATTAAAAACTTCCAGTTTTTTTTTCTGAATAGAATGGCACTTCTGTTTGAAGTGAAGTTATTGTCATTTACAGTGAATTCAAATGTAGCAAAGCTCTGTTTATATTGCAAAAGCGATGATGCTCTAATTCATGTACTGAGAGACTGCAGAGAATGAAACTCCAAAACTCTATTACCGACCTTCACTGAGAAATAAAATTTGTAATCTCTTATTGTTTAACCAATCTGGAGAAGTGGAATACACGTTTGGTAATAAGATTGGTTATTACTTTAATGTTTGCAAAGAACCTGTTAACTTTTAATGAATTCCTTTGTCCATTATTTTAAATAGATTAACAGCTTTGTTAGAAGAGTGGACAAAGGAATTTGACATTTGTTCATTACTATTTCAACCCTGCTGAAAACAATGGATTAGTGTTTCTTGTCATGAAGAGTTTAATATCTCTCTGCAATGAGGCCTTCAGTTGGGAGCTAATACCAGCAGAGGCGTGATGGGCTAAGCTTCCTCCTTCGGTGTTTAATTTCTGTGATTCTACTGAGGACTTGAATGCATAATCTAGGTTGATAATTCAGTGTAAAACTAAGTGAGCTCTGATTCGTCAGAGATGGTTCAAAGAAGACATTAAACCAAAGCTGCATCTGCAATTCCTCCGATATGTTAAGGATCTCATGGCATGATTGTAAATAGAGCAGGGATTTTCAATACCTTAACCAACTGCAGCAAAATAGATTAACTGGGGTTTCATCTAATTTCTGTTGTGACATTGCTGTGTAAACAAAAAACAGGCTGCTGCTTTCACCCACATTTTAACAGTGGTCAAAGTAATATATGTTGTAATGTGGGCCGGAATTCTCTGACCTCGCCTGTGGCTGGGATTCTCCGATCCTGCTGTTTTGAATGGAGATTTGGCTGAGCACCAAATTCTCTGTTCTAATACGATTACGGAGAATTCCGACCATGGGTTCTTTAGATATCTCAATTATGAGATCTTGAGACTTGAATGTTTAAACATGAACTGTTTATTGTTAGTCTTTAACTATTTACAGATCCCAGGTTACTGTCATGCATGGAGCTGCTTCTCTGGGCAAGTAGGCTGCCAAGGTGTTTCCTCTGAGTCTATTACCATGTGACTTTATGCATCATACTGTGCGTGGGTGGTTCTATTCCCCTGTTAACCCTTGCCCTGCCAGCCAAGCATTGCATTACAATGGCATGCATGCCCCAGAACAATTCATTGGGCGAGATTTTCCAGCCGCGCTCGCCCCAAATCCGGAAAATCCTGCCCGAGGTCAACGAACCTTTGCATGGTCTGCCGCCACCCCCCCGCCCCACCCACTATGATTCCTATGGTGGGCGGGACAGGAAAATTCCCCCCGTTACATATGAAGCACTTGTGGTGTTTCTGACAAATTTGACAAATCGCAGTTGAGGTACAGATCATCCACAATCTAACTGAATGGCAGTACATACTTGAGGAATTGAATGGTCTCCCTCTTATTTCTATGCTCCTCTGCAATATAAATCTAAATTTTGAATTACGCATAAAAGATTATGCTCCCAGTATTTACTTTGATCCCTTCTACAAGAGAATACTTCTTTTGAAAGAAACACCATTACAACCCATATCTAAATGCAAATTTTATATAGAATGTATATTTAGTTACCATTGCAATCATATTACAAGCAATATACTGTAGGAGTTCCTGTAATTCACAAAATCAAAAACATGTGCGGCCACATTTTCCGACATCGCCTGTAGCTGGGATTCTCCAGTCCCGCTACAGTGAACGGACATTTGGCTAAGCGCCAAATTCCGTGTTCTTGCTGGCAACATCGGCTGAACGGTCGGAGAATCAGGACCAGGATGTGGATTTTAAAAAAATCTAACTCTGAAATTTGGTCCAGTTCTGCCTAAACCTGCCATTGTGTATCTATGAGATGGTAGAATTAGGGCCTAAGTACTTAATAAGTGGGCATTGGTTTCCATTGATTAATTGAAGGCTCAGTAATGGTTAAATATTGTTCCAGATGTGATTTTCATTTTATAGTTAAGGAATTTAGAAGTATGATCATAGTTGTAAAGCAGGAAGGAGACTGAATGATAAATCATTACAGGAAGAATTCAGAAGATTAAACAGGGCTGTTAATTTGCAACAGTATTCACCAAAGGTGACGCAAATTGAGCAAGAACCAGATTTTTCCTGAAATCCCCCCACTTTCTCCTTTCGAACTGGGGTGCAGTTTTATGGGTGGCTCCAGGAAGGATTGTTGGATATTTTTTAAAGTTTATTTATTAGTCACAAGTAAGGCTTGCAATGAAGTTACTGTGAAATTCCCCTCGTCGCCACACTCTGGCGCCTGTTCGGGTCAATGCACCTAACCAGCACATCTTTCAGACTGTGGGAGGAAACCGTAACACCCGGAGGAAGCCCACACAGACACGGGGAGAACATGGAAACTCCACACAGACAGTGACTCAAGCCGAGAATCGAACCCGGGTCCCTGGTGCTGAGGCAGCAGTGCTAACCACTGTGCCACCGTGCAGGACCACTTGTTAATTTTAACCCGGGGGTGCTGTAGCCCACTGTAGGTCATTTTCCTTTATCTTGGCAATTCAATACAAATTGAATCCAGGATCTTCCTGGTTTCTGTCCTAATCATCGATAAGCTCCAACGGTGTTTAAACTTCTTTGATTAAAGCCAACCTAATAACCGGGAGGACTTTGTTACATCGATTGAGTGTGGACGGGTATATGGAGTAACAGACAGACTTTGTGAAAACTAGTGATCTGGACATCAAGACTAGTGAGCAGAGTTGATGTGAAACAAGATTACCTCCCAACTCTTTACTGTTGTGAATTTCTTACAAGAATGATGAGCTATAGTAGAAGGTTGTGCTGCGTTAATTTTTCATCAGTAATATTCTTGATAGCCATTATTGCAGCCTGGAGTACTCTGAAATGTTTACTTTTAATCTTAAAAATTTCAAGAAACCACTGACCTCAGAATTCTAAGAGTCTGCTGCAAGTGCAGTGGGGTGGATGCTCCAGCCATCATCCTGACATAATCCCCAGCCATTTCCAATTATCTGGGTTGGTACCGTTGGCATCGAGGGTGGGAGGCTGTCTACTTCTCCATTTGGTCAAATTTAGATTTTTGTTGCAGCAATCGATTACTTTGTGATTAGAAATCCAGCGTGCTGAACTCTTTCAGACCCCCTCTCCTGCAATGCAAGCATAACAGCCTCATCCAGCCCTGTTAGCAGCACTGGGGATGATAGCTGGCATCATCCTCCTGATGCAACATTGGCATGGAAGGGGGCAAGAGCAGGAAACGTTCAATGGTGGAAATTCATAATGCAGAAGAAAGGGTTTGGAGACCTTGGGAAACCAGGTCCTGTCCCATATTCCAACCAACCCACCAATTTAACTCCTGCCAGCTCAATTCAAATGTAGCCCAAATCAATGGAATGGAAGTTTTTTCCATAATGCAGCAAGTAGTATTGTGATTGGAGTTAGTTTGGCAGTTTTAATTCAGTTGTTAATTGGACTCATGCACATCATTCAAGTGACCATGATTCAGCATGAATTGGCATTAAATTGGTAACTCATTTGAGAGAGGCTGCAAGATTGGTGAAGTAAGAAGTGGAAAAGCATAATAGTGGTTTATCAGGAAAGTACGGTATAGAAGTTAGTGTTAAGGTGCATTGTTGAGGTTGAGTGCAAATGATACATTATCTGATACAGCCCAGGATGGTAGATTACCAATCCTTATTTCCATCTCCAGGCCAATTTGGACCATGTTGGCTTGGATGGGGGTAAAGTCTGGTCAGTAGACTAAATACTTTTATTGTGGCAATAAGGAAATATTAGGATATGAGGTAGAAACATGTTGCCAGTGGAAAATGTGCCAGTAAAATAATAATCTGCCTTCCAGTATAGCTTAGTTATGGTAGTGAGGAATGATCCAGAAATAAAGAGTTAATTGACTTTGTCACGGTGATGCTAAAGGCACGACAATTGCCTCAGCGCTCTTTAGGACAGGATTAGGCTGAGCTTTGATGTTGCGGTGATTGAATAGCCATACTCAGACCACAGTTGAATAATATCCAAGATTTTGTTGAAGTAGTCATCAACTGATCATATCTCAGTGAAGAGGTCAGTAGATTTAGAAAAATTAAGGTTTGAGGAATAGAAATTGACTGCAGAAAAGACAAAAAGAACTTCTCCAGTTATCATTTTTGTTGTGGCAGAATCCAAAGCATTTTTGCATAAGGCAAAATGTAGCTATACATGGATTCCTACATTTAGGTGGTCTGTCCATTGTTTTCCTCATTAGGGCAAGTCCTAAATCAAGTATCACATTAGTGATTTATTAGGAGAGAATAATCTGAGGTGGTTTCCCATTGCCTTCCTTGCAATTTTTATCTTCAGAGCACCTTTATCCACGTGAGCTAATATGTCCCACTTATCATGTGAAGATGCATGTACTCGCACTCAACATCATCCTAACCTTCAGTGTTGGTGCTCTGGCCTCCACTTGCCGGGCAGTCGGGAGTTGGGCCAACCTTTCAGGCTGCGGGGTAGGAATAGCCAGCAGTCAATCCATGCAGAAACAAAGACTCCATTCGATGTTAACGCAGTATTTCGAGACCGCACTTCAGATTGCTCCAGCAAGTGGAGACTAAAGTGGGGTGCACACCCTTCACCTTCTGACTGAGGCATAATGGCTGCAACTAAGCAAAGGTCCCTATAGTGATTTGAGTAAGGTTACTTTTCCTTTCACAGGTCAGGACCTGGAAGAAGAAGAAGCGATAGCTTTGCCGGGGGTCTGTGCCAGCTTCTTCCCAGGGCACGTGACCAAGGACAGTGATGCAAAAAAGAGTCTGGCACAGGCTATCTAGTTGTGGGTCAAGTGGCTGTCTTTTTTTGTCATCCAATGATTTTTCAGGTAAAACGAGTTTGTAACTGATGCAGCTGATTGAAGTAGTTGATCGCTACCATGAATAGATTGATAATTTTGACTGAGCTAAATACCACCTCAACCCCAATTAATCAGAGACTTGCATATTCTAATCTGTTACTGGCAGTAGTGTGATATTACCTAATGATTGGTTGACGGAGGAACCATCGGCAAGAATCTGTCACACCATCCAATGCAACATGGATATTGTCAACTCCCAGTTGCCATCTCCAAATGGAATACTACTTTGCACTGCGCGTGCAGCAATACGATTAGTGTCATACAAGCAACACTATTAGTAATTATAGATTTTCAACATAAGACTTAACACTTCCTAAACTAATACAGACCTAGACTTACCATGACTTATAAAAGGCCAGCCATACCACGTCCAAGCATTGATAATTTCTAGACCAACTACTGCAAAAAAAATCACCACAATAGTGAGTGTCACAACAGATACTGTTGTAAGAGCAGATCACAGTGAGTTGATTTTAACCATTCAGGAGAAAATTCTTGTTTGTTGAAACCTAATAAAAATGGGGAGTTGATAGCCAGAAAGCTTCTTTTTATTGTATTTTCTAATGAAGTTTTAATGCATTTGCTACAATTGATTCAAAGGCTTTTAATGTGTATGCGTACACCATTCCTGAGCAAAGCAATATATTTCAAATGACATTCTTAGAGAGCTGGGACTGTGTAGCCCACATAAATAATGTCGGGATATGGGCTGTAGCACTAAACGTACAAAAGCAACATACATTTCTTTCAAGCATGCGGCTATATTAATAGCATTAAATAGATGATATTCCATTTATTACCCTGCACACTCTGGATTTTAAAGCTAGTGTATTCAGCATGAACCTGCTCAGCAGTCCTGCGGCTTCAGAATTCTCAGTCATTTCAAAACATTGCCAATAAATTAAGTCAAGGATGACCACAGCACTATAGTAATTGGCATCCTTAGAAAATGTACTGTCTGACATTAACTCCTTATTAATTCCTTTGGTTAAGATTGCAATAACTGTATCTAAGTTGCTGTTGAGTAATATTGTGCGAGGACAGACATTTCTATTTAATAACACATTAGATTTAATAATTTTGTTCATTTTAATATTGCTGTGTAGAATTCAGAGAAAAGTAAAAGACACTTGAAACTGAAATCTGACTGTTAAAAGAATTTAGCTAAATATATGAGAAGCTTCTGTACAGAATAAAAATGATCAAACACTAGTGTAATGCCTCATAAGTTAGAAGTCAAATTTCGAGCAATGTATTAATAGATCTGAACCCAAAATTCAGTTTGTCTTTAGTTCACTTGTGCATGTTACAAAAGTATAGTATTAGATATATTGCAGAATTCTGAAGTGAAAATTGAATATTTGTTTATCTAAATTCTTCTTTGTTAACTTTGATAGAAAACAAAATCAGGGTGTAGATTAGACTGCAGATTCATTATCATGTTTCATTCCCCAGGTAGTTTGACGTTTTGAAAAGTTCAATTTGGCATCATATGGCCCAAGTGTTAAATTGCCATATAATGTTGAAATTTTGTGAACATTTCATAATTTGCAGTGGATTAGAAAGGAATTCCCACATTGCATGGGAGAAATAATTTGAAACAATTTCGCCATATCCAGTCGCAGAGTGCATAGTGAGAAGCGCTACATGGTCGCTTGGATTAAAAGAGGAAGTACTTAACATCAGAAATGTATTGCCTTTGTGATATAATCCCATGATTTCAGTCAGTTGGTTGGCAAAAAGAAACTGACACTGATGAGCTGCTATTACAGGATAGAAATCCTTCCTGGAAGACGCTATTCTTGGGCAACATTGTCACTAAAAGTTAGCTTTTGGCTAGGACTATAGTTCTTATCCCAGACCAGTGCTCCTCTTGAAGGCGTCAAGCAGAATACAACATAACCACACTATGGCTCATTTTGAGGTTTCTAGTGTATATCTGCAGAAGTAGCATTCCTTATTCAACACTCACACCCTTCTTATATTAATCAGCATGCTATCAAATATTCAAGTGGGTGTTTGAGAATATGAAGTAGATTCCAGTCCAGAAAAGTGCCATGGAAGTTTTTTAAACAGGGTTAGATATTTCAGGAAGGTTAAAGTTATAATTCAGAACTGATTGCTAACATTGCTGTTCAAATTTGAAAGCAAAAGCAGTACTTTCACTTGAATTACTCAGCAGTACAGAAAGTTAGCATTTATTGGGGAGAAGGTGGGGAGGAAAAGAGTTAGTAACCATTCCTATTTCTATCAAGCCAGATGTCCTGTTAAGACCAGATGTTTACTTTTAAGTTCCAGTAGTCATTCTTTCCATTCCAATCTGAAGCAGATTGTAGGATGGTGTTGCACTGGATATGGTCAGTGACAGGAGTTAGAGCATTCTTATGGAATGCTTATTTGCAGTTATGTGGTGACCGCATTTGTCAGAGCATTAGTCAATTGGATTATGCACCAATCGATTGCAGGTCTCTGTGATTTCTCGAAGGCTACAATGTACTTGCCTCTCCTAGAATACTCTCACATTTTCTCAAGTCACAAATCCATTCATCTCACAATGTCAAATTGTAATAATTAAGCATTATTGATCTTAAATTCAATTAACTGCATTAACACTTGACTAGATCGAGGTGATTGTAGGGGCTGGCCAGACAGAGCATGTGCCGATACTTAATTCAACAATGCCCACCCGGAACTGTTAAAGTTTATGCTGTAAACTACAACAGCATGTGTGATTATTCCAGGCCCCAGACGGTTCCCACCCAGCAAAAGGAACCTACACCTGCATCTCATTATAATTTTCATTTTTTTAAAATTCCCACAGACAGAGAGCCTGATTCCAATAAAGGCCTAGTTCTGCAGTTAGCATTAATCAAAGTAATTGCCTGGTAAGAAGTAAAAAAAAGAGCTTAATGTTAATAGCTAGACTGATGCAAATATTTCAGACTTTTGGTGGGGGATACCTGGTGAGTGTTTGTCTCTATTTGCAGATCTTTTGCTCCACTTCATTGGGAAATCGTGAGAATGATGTCTGCGGACACTGGGGCAGGAGGGGGCAAGAACAGAAGCTGGCAGGCGTGGAACATGGCACAGTCAGCCAGCCCCATCCCACCTCTGGACCATAATTTGGAGGCAGGATTGGGGGTGGGGTGGTTACCTGCCCACGAGCAGCAGGTAGCTAATTAAAGTAGTGAAAGCCCAATTATTAGAGGTTAATTGGAATTTTCCAGTTGGCCTCTAGGCCCCTGCAGCAGGGCAGCTGCCTAGAGGTGGCCTCCTGGCTGCAGACTGGGTGGCAGGAAGTGGGGGCTCCAGGCAGGCTTCGAGGATCTACCTGACTATAGCTGCAGATGCAGGCTGCTCTGTGGCGAAGTTTCTGCTACACATTGTGGCCCGGCTGCTGGTGACAATTTTTGAATGCAGTAGTTTGAGAAGTGCTGAGAGGAGCCTTCAAGGTGAAGACGCCCTCTCTCTGCCCTTTACTTATAAAGGTAACCTACACCTCCCTCCGAGCCGGAGGGACATCTTTTGGCCTAATTGGATGGTGAGTGCACCCTCTCATCTTTTAAGTGGCCAATTCAAGTAAAATCACTGCAGGGTGACTGTTACCGACACAGTGCAGGGTCGAGACTCTCATTTGATCCCATGCCAAAACCCTTCAATGGGTTATACTCCCCAGATGTCATTGTTTGAGCTGTATATGCTGGCATCCTTCTCTGGTCTATTTCCTCCTCCAAAGATTCTGCCTCATCCTTAAAGAAACATTTGAATAAGCAGTAGTTGTGAGAGTGAGACCCAATTCAAACCCAACAATCTAGTGTTGTTTTCATGCCATGCCCACAGGAGGTTAATTCTTTGAATAATGAGACCTTCCTTGGTCCCAGGCGATCCTCTGACCTGCATCCAGCGAGTCACAAATAGGATACTAACCTCAAAACTATAAAGAGGCACCCAGGAAAATAGAATAAACGTCCCAAATTAATCCCAGAAACATTTTCATCTAAAGCCCAATTGACCTGATCCTGAAATGTTGAACTTCCTGCACAATCCTTTTGTTTGGCAAATGTGTCTTGCAGCTTTATGGGACCAGTGTTCTCTGTTCAAGTCTTTGCCTGTGATTGTGTAATGATATTAGTCTGTTAAAGAGACTGGTGTGGGAATTAAATGCTCACAGCCACTCAACAGCACCTTGAGTCAAAGCCACAAATTACAACATGGCACCATACTACAGCATATATTTAATAAATTTCATGCATGTTTTATGTTGGAACTGTAAATGTTGTTGTTCTCTGTGTAACACATTAAATTAATGGTGCCAAAAATGAAGTGCATCTTCAAGAGGAACAGAATTCTTAGTATTGCCATTGTTTCGTGAGGAAATAGAGAACCAGCACTTGTTAAGTGAGAAGGCTGCTGATTACAAATCCTTTTTACACCCTCAGAAATATTTTAAGGCAGAGTGCCGTCTGAATTACTTAAAATCTGGAGTTTTGGTTACATGCTGTAGAAAAATCAAAGATGCAACTTTTGCAACAGTTTGCAGCAAAATATCTATCAGATTAGGAGAATGTCTTGTCAGTCTCTAGTTCCCACTAATACACACCTGAATATCATACAACTGAAAATAAAGAATATTGTGGTATCGGAGTTTTGTATTGCTTCCTGTGTAGTTCAGATCATCAAGCTTTTACATAGGTTTACCTCTTAAAATGACAAGAAAGAAAGAGACATGGAATATGCTATGCCTAAATTCTATGTTAGTGGGTTGAGATTGGAGACACTATTGATTTGAAATCCAATAAATGCTCTGAAGCATGAATTAAAAACTTTGAACGCTTTCTTTATGGAAGTACAGTGTATGCTGTACTTTTTTACTGAAATTTAAAATGAAATTAGAAACAGGATTGTTCATGCTGAGTAATATGGGAGAAAATAGAAAATGCCACGCATTGTTCAGATGGAGCTTTTTAAAATGGCCATCAATCTTCCTTTCCTTCACCCTATAATGATGTCATCCAGGAAATGTCACAAACTCCATTCCTCCGGCCTAAATATCATCCAATATTTGATCAACGTTCTTCGTAAGCAACAATTTCATGCCGCCAGTTCACCATCCTATCAGTTTACAACTTTAAAAGGACAATAATGTCCTACCAATATGTCATGCAACTTACGTGTGTCATTAGGGATGCAGCAAAACTGAATGACTAGATGATTATAGAATCCCTACAGTGCAGAAGGCGGCCATTTGGCTCATTGAGCCTGCGCCAACAACAATCCCACCCAGGCCCGATCTACGTAACCCCACGTGTTTACCTTGCTAATCCACCTGATACTAAGGGGCAATTTAGCATGGCCAGTGCACCTAACCCACACATCTTTGGACTTCCTCACTAAACAATGGCAATACTTGAAGATGCACTTCATTTCTGGCACCATTAATTTAATGTGTTACACAGAGAACAATAACATTTACAGTACCAACATAAAACATGCATGAAAATTATTAAATATATGCTGTAGTATGGTGCCATGTTGTAATTTTTGGCTTTGACTAAAGGTGCCGTTGAATGTCTGAGCATTTAATTTCTACAGTCCAAAGGTGGCTGAATTGCCTCCTTATGCACTGTAGGGATTCTAAGAAACCGGAGCATCCGGAGGAAACCCATGTTGACACGGGGAGAACGTGCAAACTCCGCACAGTTACCCAAGGCCGGAATTGAACCCGGGTCCCTGGCACTGTGAGGCAGCAGTGCTAACCACTGTGCTACCATACTGCCCCAGTGGTTGATATCATACAACTATACATGACAGTGCTAAAATATTAAATTAATTTTTTTCTCCATAAACTGTAAGATAATGGTGCAAATGAGAATGTATCCAGTGACAATGAAGAGATTGTTTTCTGAGAGAAGGTTCTCCTCGTTTGTTCCAGTAACTGAGGCTGCCTGGAAACTGATGTGCCTCTTTTTAAATCGAATTCCTTTTGAAATATGGTGAAGCGATATGCTGGAGCTGCAAGTTACAGCAATGCCGAGTGACGGCACACAGAGAGTTCACGGTTGTTATTGAGCTGCCAATTTCAGGGATATTGCTGTGGGGAGCTGCCACCAGAGGCTAGACACTTCCCCATAGGGACCATCCCGCCAGTGAGGTGGACTGGTTTTGGTGGAGGCCTGGACGCATGATGCCTTGCTGTTGAGACGTGATTGATGGGGACTGGAAAAAAAAAGGAGTGAGAACAAAAAATCAAAACCAGGTAGACTGACAAGAAAAAGAAAAATTCACAGTGACTTTTAAAGTTTGTTTCTGAGGAGGAATCATTCATGTGTACTCGAATGGGTCCATTTCTACGTAAATATGAAAGCAGCAGCCTCTTTGCATGCTGCAGAGTGTACTTCTAAAATGTCAGCTTCAAATAAAAATGTATTTGTAAACCCCCATAATAATCTGTGACGATGTAATGATATTATTTGTCCCTGCATGTACTCCTTTAGTTAGGAGCATGGCAACCCTGTCTTCTAAGGCATGCTGCTTCTAAAGAAATCATTTCAGTAGTGGATAAAAATTTATTTCTCTTTTTATTCTGTATGCACGGTGGCACAGTGGTTAGCACTACTGCCTCACAACGCCAGGGAGCTGGGTTCGATTCCTGGCTTGGGTCGCTATCTGTGCAAAGTCTGCACTTTCTCCTCGTGCCTGCGTGGGTTTCCTCCGGATGCTCCGGTTTCCTCCCACAGTCCAAAAGACATGCTGGTTAGGTGCATTGGCCATGCTAAATTCTCCCTCATTGTGCCCAAACATGTGCCGGAGTGTGGTGACTAGGGGATTTTCACTAACTTAATTGCCTAACACTCGTAAGCCTACTTGCGACTAATAAATAAACTAACTAATACTTTGAAAGAAGGCTGGAAATATTTAGTAACCAAGAACAGTGTGTGTGTAATTTGAACTGTAGGCATTATTATGACTATAGGTAATGAAATGGACCACCAATAAGTTCAATTGTATTTTGTCAAAGGATAATTGGAAAATAAATAAATTTCACTCAACAGTGGAGCTACAACACATGTTCAATGAGTTAGCTAAGTCTGGCAGTGATGACGATCCCAGGTTTGATTCTCAGTCCATGTTGAGTTAGGTGACCTCAGCATTCAGGATGGAAGAATTAGCCCCAGCGCACAAAACTGGCAAGAGTAAAACGTAGCTTTGGGTTCCCAATCCCATGATCCAGACATCTGTGGTGGAGAACTGTTTGCATGTTGGCCTCGGGCGAAGGTAGAATCATCTGCCTGCAGTCCAGAAGCCTGCCAGAACCCTCTGCAAGGTTTGTGCATGAAAAATTACCACTTGGGCAACCTACTGGAGGGTACCCAGCAACTGTGGCATTATATTCCAGCAGTCAATGACTTCCAGAAAGGGAGTGGGAGAGAAAATTGCCAGACAAAATTCAGAAAAGTACCAGATATATTGATCTTAATAAGAACATATGGCACCAAGAATTGATGTGAAAATAGGCTCACTGGATTCATGTGAAAGAGGAATTTTGTACCAGGCCTCTTTAATCACCAATAATAATCAGACCCTGAGTAGACAAAGATTTTATGCAGCTTTTTGATCACATTATACAGCTAGTTACATATTAAGGAGAGCCCAATCCATTATATTGTTGGACTCTGCCAATTTGGGAATGTTGATTTGACATCAGGTGCCATTAAAGCAAATAAACAAGTGTTTCAACTTGTCCTGAACTGGACTGGACTAAAGTGGTGGAAGCCTTGCATAATTTAATCCCGGCATGATTTGATTTGATTTATTATTGTCACATGTATTAACATACAGTGAAAAGTATTGTTTCTTGCGCGCTATACAGACAAAACATACCGTTCATAGAGAAGGAAACGAGAGAGTGGAGAATGTAGTGTTACAGTCATAGCTAGGGTGTATAGAAAGATTAACTTAATGCAAGGTAAGTCCATTCAAAAGTCTGACAGCAGCAGGGAAGAAGCTGTTCTTGAGTCGGTTGGTACGTGACCTCAGACTTTTGTATCTTTTTTCCGAAGGAAGAAGGTGGAAGAGAGAATGTCCGGAGTGCGTGGGGTCCTTAATTTTGCTGGCTGCTTTGCCGGGGCAGTGGGAAG
This sequence comes from Mustelus asterias, assembly GCF_964213995.1. Lineage (NCBI taxonomy): Eukaryota > Metazoa > Chordata > Chondrichthyes > Carcharhiniformes > Triakidae > Mustelus > Mustelus asterias. The sequence continues at coordinate 32,527,018 of NC_135804.1, forward strand.
TGTAGATAGAGTCAATGGATGGGAGGCAGGTTTGTGTGATGGATTGGGCTGCATTCACAAACCTTTGTAGTTTCTTGCCGTCTTGGGCAGGGCAGGAGCCATACTAATCTGTGATACAATCAGAAAGAATGCTTTCTATGGTGCATCTGTAAAATTTGGTGAGAGTTGTAGCTAACATGCCAAATCTCCTTAGTCTTCTGAGAAAGTAGAGGCGTTGGTGGGCTTTCTTAACTATAGTGTCGGCATGGGGGCGGACCAGGACAGGTTGTTGGTGATCTGGACACCTAAAAACTTGAAGTTCTCGACTCTTTCTACTTTGTCCTCATTGATGTAGACAGGGGCATGTTCTCCTTTACTCTTCCTGAAGTCGATGACAATCTCCTTCGTTTTGTTGACATTGAGGGAGAGATTATTGTTGCCGCACCAGTTCACCAGATTCTCTATCTCATTCCCGTACTCTGTCTCATCAGAGGTGAGACGCGGGCATGAACCTGTGCCGAATTGCTTAACCACGATAGTCAGATGCGTCAAGCTCAAATCACTTTTTCCCCACGAGGTTGGAATTGCGCACACCTGCCACAACCTCCGTCAACCTCAGGACGGAATTGCGATGCTATAGCTCGAAACCACAATGTTAACTGTAAAGTGCACTTATAGCTGGAATGGCAGCCCTTCTCTTCCTCTTCTCACTAGCTAGCACTAGGAAAGGGACAGATATTCCTCCAGCATGGTGACAATCCTGTTTCATTATCAAAGCTCGATGCAAGTTACGAGTTAAAGCCTTTAAGGCATATTGGTAACATCATTCAGTTTATTTTATGAAAGTTAGTTTCTCGAAGGAAACAGAAAAAACAAATTAGGCTGTAGTTTCTATCATTAGATATGGTCTGTAGTTTTATTTTCCACACTTAAGAAGAAAATGTTATGGGTTATGTAAAAATATGCTAACTCAATAATCATACTAATTTTTAACCATGACAATGGTATTCAGAATTTCGGTATCCTAGCAACCTAGTGATTAGTTTGTCAATCGTGAAAAGCAGAATTCTACTGAGTAAAATATTTGATTCCATGCTTGATTCAACAAAATGATTTAAACCATTAGTGGAAGCCGAGTCACTCTGTTTTGTTCCTTGGAATCAGTGAATTACTTCATGCTGATGTACACTAAACAACTAAACCTTGCTCCTACTAAGTCTGGGTACTTGCTATACTGTAGAAGGGAAGGACTTTGTGATTAATGTTCCAAGGAGATTAAATATGATTTTCAGAAAAGAAACAACTCCTCTTCCACAAAGGGAAAGGAGCATTGTAAAGATGAGGAAGATTCATTTTTCGTAAGGGTTGGGAATATTTCTAAAGAAGTGTTTAACCTATTGAAGATCACAACAGCATTTGTTATTCAATTTATTGAAATTAAGAGTTAATTTTTCTTTTAAGGTACCATCGGAAAATGTGGTTATTCCCTACATTTTGTAGTTTATTTTTCGGCATTGGAATATATGGAGATCATTTCTTCCATGTTTTGCATGATGAGACACATAAATGTACGGTTACTTGAACAGGGAAGTGGCCACTCAGTAATCAAAGGGTTACAGTTTGTGTATAAGTGACAGGGCTCCACTGAAATCCATTACAAGTCATGTCTTTAGAGTTTGCCAGATTGCTCTGCATTAAAAGGCCTTCACCGCAACTGAAGCATCTACTAAAGCCTACAATATATTCATGTTTCAAGTGTTGTTTATTGTCTTGTTGGCTACATGTCCTGCAGTTAGTAAGCTTTCATGCGGAGCTTTCTGGGTCTGCATTTTCTTTCGGGCTCTTTACTTTCAGATATGTTTTCCCTCCAAAAAAAATCCTGAGAGGGTTTGCAGCAGTGCCTGCTCAGAGCCACTTGAATACTTTGGCCTTGAATACTGGATGCTTCTGCATTGTCACACATTGTAGAACAAAAAGTAATATATCACCGTTTATCTTTTGGAAAATCAGAATTCATAAAGCTTTTACAAACCCCCTGTGATGGTGTAATTATTAATTACATATGTTTCATTCATAATTCTAAAGAAGAAGACAAATGGCAGTGAAATTTGAAGTGTGCAGTAATTTATTAGGCAATAAAATTGATGTATTCACCCAGCCTTCAAAATTCATCCGTTATGAAAAGTTTAGGGCCAAAGCCCAGCAAGGGGTTATGGGACAGCCTCCCCTTGGGCACTGTATAATTTTAATAAACTAAAATGGCAAATATACAATTCCTTGGATAGTTGTGGTCATACACACTGCGTTTTCTTAAACTGGGGATAGATGAAGGGTGATTGTGTTAATGTTTTCTGTTACAAACAGAATACGGTACTCCACACCTGATGCATGTTCGGAAGGAACATCAATTTCAGTGCAAATCAGCATGGCTTGCCTCCAGTGTTATGACATACAAGTTTTTTGGGTATTCTGATTAATTAGTGACAACGTTTTAAAACAATTAATATAAATGAACTTAACCTTGACTTTAAGGTAGAATCCCTCCCCCTCATAAAATCAATAATGATCATAAAATCAATTCTAATAAAGCACCTCAATTTCCTTGTCCTACATAGTCTGCTTTTATGGCTTTTGTTATTTGGAACTTTATCTACTTTGAGGTGGATGGAAAGCAGGACTGTTCACTGCTGTCAGGGAGAAGACATCTTCATCCCTTCTCTTTTGGATGGATTTGTTCCCAAATGTGAAGAGGTGAAAAATTGTGTCTTTGCAACATAAGCAGGTGGATGGAACAGGTGTTTTGACAATAGGAGTACTTCACTCCCAATCTTAAGGTTGTACAGGTGCAGGTTCAATAGGCCAAATGGCCTCCTTCTGCACTGCAGGGATTCTATGAACTTTTGGGTTCTGAGCTATTTGAATTTGCTGGCCTCCTTTGGGTCTTTTTTGCCATTCTCTGTGTTACATACTGAATGGAATGCTACATGGAGTTAAGATATTTCACTTTTCCAGGGTTGGGGGTGCTAATGCGTAAACCTGGCATGACTCAGTTCACTCAGTTTGAATTGTGCCTCCTGATGATAGATCACAATCGGGCACTCTTTTCTGCTCAACTTGGATGATAAGCATTGATTGCTGTTAAGTGCACAGTCTTGATCAGCCTGTAGGAGGCTTTGTCACGAGGCTCATTGTTCTTCAACGGAAAAGAAGAAGAAAATGTAAATTTAAAAAAGAGCAAATAAGGCGACTTGTCTGTCAACAGATTCTGATCTGCAATCTTTTTGGAGTCGTATTTCCTTAATGCATATAAACGTATACTATACTATAAGAATGTAAAAGGATGGGAATAATAAGGAAATTTAATCCATTGTTTAGAGTTCCGAGCTCAATTTGCCTCACCATACACTCGACCCCAGAGTGAGTGTTTGGCTCAGAGGTCGCATTCTGCCTCTGAATTAGTTTGAGGTCCATTCCAGACCTCTCTATCAAATGGAAACTAGAATACGATCACTAAACACTGGTTAATATCCAGTGGGTATTTGTGTCTGTCTGGGTTTTGTGTCAGAACGTTTGGGTCCCAATCCAGATAGCCCATGTCAGCGCAGTGGTACGGTCACTGGACTAGTAATCCAGAGACACGGGGTAATGTTCTGGGGACGCTGGTCCGAACCCACCATGGCAGATGGTGAAATTTGAATTCAATAAAATAATCTAGAATTAAAGCTCTAATGATGAAACCATTGTCAATTGTTGTAAAAACCCATCTAGTTCACTAATGTCCTTTAGGGAAGGAAATCTGCCATCCTTACCTGGTCTGGCCTACATGTGACTCTAGCCACACAGCAATGTGGTTGACTCTTCAATGCCCTCTGAAATGGCCCAGCAAGCCACTCAGGTCAAAGGCAATCAGGGATTGACAATAAATGCTGGCACAGCAGTGATGCCCACATCCGATGACTGAAGGTCTACTTGAATCTGGTGAGGCCAGGTGGGCAGCCCTTTAACCTGCGTCATGAGCGGACGGTGGAGGTTTTTCAGCCTTGGTTGCCACCCACTTAGGCAGAACTACTTCACAAATTAGAATGGTGAGGAAGGCAACTGGAAACCACCTCCACTACATGCAGGAATTAAGTTCGAACCTTTCAAGGCACAGATCACAACAGATGAATGAGCATTACCACATACATTGATTCTTCTTAGTGAAGTGAATAACCTGCAGGTAATTTTAAAAAGTATAGGGTTCTGTGAAATTCCCTCCTGATCCCCAACATAATCCAGCAAATTCTTGAAAATTAATATTCCTCACAAAGCACGTCATTCAGCATCAAATCATATATTTTCAAACTAAGCTCCACAGACTCCAGGAGATCCAAAAGGTCATTGAGTTTTGTTTGTCTGGGACACAGTATATAACTAGAGTATAGTATGTGAGAATTGATACATATATACTGTCTCTGTTGCTTACATTTTACTGTGTCTCTTGTACATACTAATTAACATTTTCTGCTTAGATTGTGGTGCTTTGCTTTGGCTAATACTATTTGTCAGAAGTGTGGGTGGGAGGGTTTCATTGATATTTGCACAAGGTCTCTGGGAATAAAACATTATTTTCACAAGGTGTATGACTACTTTCAGTAGGTCATATGAATGTGTCAATGTTTGCAGAGGCTCTTGGATGTACACCAGTAATTGTACGGGTGACACTGGGAGTTTGCCAGTATACACAGGGATTCCCCAGGAGTTTGGCAATATTTAAAGGCGGGGGGGGGGGGGGGGGGGGAGGAGGTCACAAAAGCGTAGCTACATTCTCCGAGATGTGAACAATTCCAGGGGTCCCCTCGAGCTGTATCAATAGTTGGATAGGGTTCTAGAAGTACGTCCAATATTTTCAGTGCCCCCCCCATCTTAATGTCAATATTTGCAGTAGGTTCCAGGAATGTGTCAGTATAAGGAATGTCCAAATGGAAAAGTTAGAACGCTACTGCCCTAGGCAGTTCACAGGTGACACTTGCATGGTCTAGGTAGCAAAGATATGAAAACAGTATGAAAAGTTCCATTCAGGTTTAAAATAGCTCAATTATTCTTAATATTAAATTTCCTCTTATTTCTGCCTAACTCAGCTATCTTCTCAAGTATGTTTTCTGATCCGGGAGTCCTTTTTTTCTGCTGTACTGTCTGGTTGATGCGTTTTGCACATTGCAGATCCTGTTCTGGGGTCATACCAGAGTATGAAAGACATCTGCATCTGCTTTTTCCTCATCATTTTGTCTCCCAGTTGTAAACAATAATCATGTGTGTGTGTGGGGGGGAACTGATCTTTAGCTTTTGAATCTTGATTCTTTGTACAGTCCTATGCATTGGTCATTGATGATGCATGAAAACAGTCCTCTCAAACGATTACTGTAGGTCTGGCCTGTTTGTTGGAACATAATGAAAAAATTATTGCCAAACAGCGAAAAAAAAATGTTACTGTTCCAATTTCTGGGGGAGGTGCCTGAACCTTTGCACAGCTCATGCATGATGCTAGTATTTGCAGTGATTAATCGCTGTTTTCTCACATGCTGTTTCTGCTAGTTTAAATTGGATGATGACATCATTTTGTTGGCACACACCGACTCTTCCAAACAACTGTTCAAATCAGAACCCTTCCTTCCCCCTCCCCAACCCCCAGACACCCACGCTCCCCTGCCCCCCTCACTCTTTTGCTTGTAAAATGTAGAGATTTGTTTAATTCCATCAAGTTGAGTCCAGGTTTGATGGAACTGATTATGCAATGAGAATGATCTTTTACTGGAAATTTAATATTCGTCGCCGATGCATTTTTTTAAAAAAACGCCACTAATGGTGAAAAATCTAAATGGGAGTGTGAAAACGATGTAACATAAACAACATACATTTTCATATATCTCGGTACTCTCCTGGGTTTTCAGGAGCATTTTATAAATTTATTCAAAGAAAATTACTGCAGCATGAAAACATCAAATCTTATACCAAAACTTGGCAATCTTGTTATTGTCATATTTTCCAAAAGCTTTTTTTCTAAACCCATTTCTGACATCTGCAAGCATGCATGCATTTCACTGTTTTGACAGAGTGAAGGTCTGATTAAAATGATGCACACTTAAATGTCAGTGGGTCGAAAGTAACATTCTTCCCTAAACCTGTATGTAGCTGTGATTAGTCAGTACAGGATTTCTCAACCATCTGTTCTTCCATAGCAGAATTTTTTGAAGAATGGAAGGGCAAATCTGAATGTAGCCCTCTAAATCATCATCAAAGGTTTTAAAATTTGGAGCCCAAATTTTAATAATCGATCTGTATATTTCAAGCTGTTTTTTTTTCCAAAGGTAGCATTTGGAACTAATATTCGGTTTACTAAAACGCAGCAATTTCTAATGGTTGGTATAATTTAAATTGTGACTGTCTCTGCTTGCAAATGCATTAGACGTAGGAGAAGCATAAGACATATTAATTGACAGACAGGAACTGCCGTCTCTCAGGTTGATACATGTAATTTATTACTTTAGAAATGAATGCCACCTCCAGAATTTGCTTCATTAATTTCAAATTTAGTTTTAATTTCAAGCTGTTGCCCCTTGAGAAGAATAAGGTGGCAAATTATGTTTGAAGAGACGATTTTATGCACCCAAGAAACACTACATTTTAACTATCTAACTTTGCAGCAGATGTTACCAGTTATGATGTTTTGCCATATTTAATTTCAATCCGTACGAGTAGCAATTACCTTAAAACTGTTCTCTACTTCTTCCCTTTTTTTTTAAATGCAGCCTACGTTTCCGATGAATTGAAGGCAGCAGTATTAGGGGACGAGGAGGCTGACGCCAGTGAGTCTGGAGCCGATGGAGAATCGTCCTCCAAGTATGCGTGCAACGAGCAGGAATTTAGCAAGGAGTCACCTAGCTACCAGGACTCCCCAGCCGCCGAGTTTTCCGGCCAGGAGATGGACAGCACGTCTCACGTGAGTGAAACCAGTGACCGACTGGCCGATTTTGAGAGCAACTCGATAAAGAACGAAGACGAGGGCAAGGAGGGTGGCGGCAGCCTTCCCGAGGAAGCAGTGCAGGACAGTTTGGAACAAATGAAAGCAATATACAACAACATCCTGTCAAATTCCTACTGGTCGTCTCTGAGCTTGGGCTTGAACCAGCCGAGCGGGCCAGTAACGAATGGAGGCAGTAGCAGTAGCAGCAGCAGCAGCAGCAGTAGCAGTTGTGGAAGCGGGAGCTTTGACTGGCATCAGTCTGCCATGTCAAAGACGTTGCAGCAAGTCTCGCAGACCAAGATGATTCAGGAGCCAAGTCTCTTCAGCACAGTACAGTTGTACAGACAAAGCAGTAAGCTCTATGGTTCCATATTTACTGGGGCTAGCAAATTCCGCTGTAAAGACTGCAGTGCTGCTTATGACTCCTTGGTGGAATTAACCGTGCACATGAATGAAACTGGACATTATAGAGATGAGAATAACGAAACTGACAATAACAATCCGAAAAAATGGTCCAAGCCTCGTAAACGCTCTTTACTGGAGATGGAGGGAAAGGAGGATGCGCAAAAGGTGCTAAAGTGTATGTACTGTGGCCACTCGTTTGAGTCCCTTCAAGACTTAAGTGTTCACATGATCAAAACAAAACACTATCAGAAAGTGCCTCTGAAGGAACCCGTGGCCCCAATCTCCACAAAGGTCCTCCCTTCCACCAGAAAAAGGGCACTGCTCGAGCTTGAGCTGCCAAGTTCTCCAGACTCCACTGGCGGTACACTGAAAACGTCTCTCTCTGACACAAGCGATGCACTACAGAAGTCCTCAAACCCTTACGTCACACCAAATAACCGCTATGGGCACCAGAATGGCGCCAGCTATGCCTGGCAGTTTGAGGCGAGGAAGTCTCAAATCCTCAAGTGTATGGAGTGTGGGAGTTCCCATGATACGCTGCAGGAACTCACCGCACACATGATGGTAACTGGACATTTTGTTAAAGTGACCAATTCTGCGATCAAGAAAGGGAAACAGATTGTCGAGGCACCTCAGACACCGACGCCAACACCGGTGGCGGCCATCTTAGAAGATAAAGTCCAGTCGGTGCCGCTAGCGGCAAGTGCTTTCACATCGTCGTTAAGTACCCCAGCCAGCGTCTCACCAAAATTAAATCTCGACGTGAAAAGGGAAGTTGATAAAGACACTGACAGTGATGAGGATAAGGTCAAAGAGAAAGAGAAAAACTGCAATGATGATGAAAAATATGACATTTCCTCAAAGTATCAGTATCTGACAGAAGAAGATCTGGAAGAGAACCCTAAAGGAGGCCTAGACATCCTTAAATCTTTAGAAAACACAGTGACCTCTGCTATTAACAAAGCTCAGAATGGGACTCCAAGTTGGAGTGGTTATCCTAGCATTCACGCAGCCTACCAGCTTCCTAGTATAATGAAGTTACCACTTGGTTCATCAGGGAAGATGACGCAATTGAAGTCAGCACAAAGCAACATTGATATTTTGGCATCTCCTAAGAGCCAGCCACTAGTTTCGCCACCGAGTAGCCAGAACTCTCCTGTACCAAAAAACAATTTCCATGCTATGGAAGAGCTAGTGAAAAAAGTCACAGAGAAGGTAACCAAAACTGAAGAAAAGATTAAAGAGCCAGAAAATAAGCTGTCCCGTCTGAAGCACGAGACGCCCTCTCCGTGTGGCAGCGAAACAGGGGAGCCACAAAAAATCGAAGCTTCAAAAGACCCCAGCCCTAAAAGCCAGGAAAATATTTCCAGCAGCCAGACAGACACGACGAAAGAGAGTCCAGCCAAGGATCATTTGGAGAATGGTACAGAGGCCTTAAAACTCACAGCAAATAGTCTGTGCACGAGCACAGCTATTATTACAGACCATCCTCCCGAACAACCTTTTGTAAACCCATTAAGTGCATTGCAGTCCATTATGAATGTTCACTTAGGAAAAGCAGCTAAACCTGCACTGCCTACCCTGGACCCTATGAGCATGCTTTACAAAATGAGTAACAGCTTGGCAGAAAAGGCTGCTGTGGCCACACCAATTTTGCAGGCCAAAAAAACAGAGCCCATAGACCGTTATTTCTATCATGTCAGCAGTGACCAGCCCATTGATTTGACGAAAGCCAAGAGTGACAAAAGTGGCTCTTTGGGTTCAGTGCTTTTGTCATCCATATCCCCATCGTCAACATCTTCTTCATCCACTGTGACAACAGCAAAGACATCTGCAGTCGTGTCATTCATGTCAAACTCGCCGCTACGCGAGAATGCCTTGTCAGATATATCTGATATGCTGAAAAACCTGACAGGAAGTCACACATCAAAATCTTCTACACCTACGAGCATTTCAGACAAATCTGAGGTGGATGGTAGCACTATGGAGGAGCCAGAGGAGATTTCCCCAGCTCAGAAACGCAAAGGCCGGCAGTCAAACTGGAACCCACAGCATTTGCTCATACTGCAGGCCCAGTTTGCAGCCAGCCTGCGACAAACCACAGACGGGAAATTCATTATGTCGGACCTCAGCCCGCAGGAGCGGATGCACATCTCGAGGTTTACAGGACTCTCCATGACAACAATCAGCCACTGGTTAGCCAATGTCAAGTACCAGCTCCGAAGGACAGGTGGAACAAAATTTCTTAAAAACCTGGACTCTGGTCATCCAGTGTTTTTTTGTAATGATTGTGCATCACAAATCAGAACTCCTTCAACCTACATCAGTCACTTAGAATCACATTTAGGCTTCAGGTTACGAGACTTGTCAAAACTTTCTAGCGAACAGATAAGCAGCCAGATAACGCACGCAAAACTGCCCTCTGAAAAATCAGTGTTGCCATCTCAAGACGATGAGGCTGGGACGACGTTCCAGTGCAAACTTTGTAATCGGACTTTTGCTAGTAAACACGCAGTCAAACTGCATCTCAGTAAAACTCACGGCAAATCACCGGAGGACCACCTTCTGTATGTTATAGAGCTGGAGAAACAGTAGCATTTACTTCAGTAAACTAACTGTTTGCTTTGAGGAGAACTCTGAAAGAAGCCTTAAAGCTACTGTAACAACTCTTGGCACATGTTCTTGATTTACTGCAGAGTAGCACTCTGATCTGAACTCTTTTATATAACTGTACAGTGTTTAATGGAAGCACGTAATCAGCTGTTGTTACTGGCTGATTACAAGGGTAAAAATGGTAAGTGTTTGGAATTTTGTGTAAATTGGATTTAGTTGCTGTGTATCGCTCAGATGCATTAAGCTGCATGCGTAATGGACAATTTAGTTAAGCATTTAATACTGAACCTGGTGCACTTTCTCATGTGAATTAAGTGTGCTGGCATTTCTCAGCCTTTAACCTTTAACCCTCTGAGCACTGCGAAAGCACTTCTGCATTAAGTTGCAAAAACAAATTGGCAGCATTCTTATTTTTCAGATCACTGACTGAAAGCCATTATTAAAATAATGATCTGCAGCTGTCTTTATTCAATTCCATTGTCATGATACTTGTGCGGATGACTTTGCACAATATAATTTTCAGATGTATTATTTAATGGAAATTACTATTTACCGAGCTAAAATGAATAGTCAATGCTCAAAGGGTTAATAAAATTAGAAAAAAAAAACACTTGTACTGTATTTCTTCAACAGTAATATACAAAATTCTCTCAAAGGGTTTATGCTAAGAGATCCTGCTACAAATGTAAAAAGGCATTCCATGATGTAACCTCCTTTACTTATTTATGAGCACTCTCACTTGTTATTTTAATGATCATCATGTGTAGAATGCCTTTGATTGGTAAGTTTTGTTCTGCCTAATTATTCTCCCATGATCCCCCACTGCATCTTTATACTTTGGCATATAAAAGGTAACCCGTGGTTACCAGCACACTGAGTGAGTCTGTTCATCTCCATTTTTCAGTTAATTTGCAGAAATAACTGACAGCTGACACCATACGAGAATATATGTATAAAATAGACATGTAAACAGCACAGATACTGTAACACGCTCTGTGCCCTGTCTTATTGCTGGAAATGAAACACCATTGCGGCTGTTCATATACCCCCCCCCCCCCCCCCATATTGCAACATTAAACCATTTTACAATAATTTTGAGTTGCTTTCGCACTCTAGTCTACATATAAGGTGCTGCAGGTAATGAGCACATTGACACGGAGCCTGGCTGGAGCTTGAGTGGGTTTATGGTTCTGACAGGCAGTGGTATTGGTTAAAGTATTATTTGTCAGATAACCACACAGCACTTACAGAGAGATACTTGAGGGGTTAGCACCTTTCGAAAGGCCTTAATTCACAGGTGCGCGATGAGACCTAGCCGTAACCCCACCCAGGCACTGGCGTGTTCCGACACATTGTATATCTCCCAGCCGCCACACTTACACAGTATCTTAAAATAACATTTGTGATAAATGTGCAATTTACCTAATTTATGGCACTATGATGTGCTCAGGGCTACATACAAGATGAAAATCTTAAATGGAGCTTGAACAGTGCACTTCACAACAAGAAATCAATATGCCATGGCTTAGAGAGCTATCTGCTGAGGTGAAATTAGCAGAAACCAACTACCAAGGAGCGTAGCCCCAGATCTGTAACCACAGAGTGGCTATAGTAAACCAAAGTATAACTTAATAAAGGATTGGTATCTAACAAACAAGACTACCAACATTTGTGCATGAAATCTCAATTTTTGTAATATTTTATGTCCTGTACATATTGATCTTTCAATGCTCTTGACTTCTGTCCCAGCCAACCGTCTCTCTCACAGGCACTAGGTGACAGGGGGCCATGGATTATGTTTGAAAATTGGGCATTATCTAAAATCCACATTACCCAGCAAGCTTGACTGTGATAATAACAAAACATCTAATGAATGGTTACTCGTCAAGAAACCACGACGCTGACAAACATTGGGTTTACTTTTATCAATTTTTCCCATTTTTGTTTTCCGATGTGATACGTTGTGCTCAAGAAGCATCAAGATTTGTCTGAGATTCTTCCCCTTTTCCCCTTTAACAGAAACACTGTATATACTGGACAGCTTTCACAATCACCTTAACCCTTCCAGTGCTACTCTCAGCATTCGTTGGGCCAGCGATATGGGACTCCTGCTTATTCAGCAGGGAAAGGGTTAAAAAAATTCGATCCCATTTGCTGGACTTTAAATGGATTTCCAATTGTCATCTGCTTTCCATGATTGGACACAATGGATATATGTACTGTGCATATATGTGCTCTACATGTTAGGAGGAGAATACTGGTTATTTTATACATTTGAGAATTTAATGACACAATTTCTAGGATTCTGCTGAGCCATGTTGTAAAACATGTAAAACAGGCACAGTATCTGCAATTGACCTGAGTATTAAATTCAGAAAGTAGTTGCAATTCAAATTCCATGTGAAGTCAACATTGTCTTTTTAATTTCCTTAAAAAATTGTTTATTTAAATTTTGTTACAATGTCAACATCTTTTCTACTGAAAAATATTTTATATGTTAACATAATCGATAATTGTATGAAAGCACTCTGGATCACTGCAACAAAAACAGTGTATGAATGTAACAGGATACAATAAAAAGAAATATACATGTTACAGAATCAAATGTAGGAATTCCATACCCTCGGTTTATAAGTAAACAGTCCAGCCAGTCTGAGTGGTGATTATTGGGTCATGCCATTCATTTTGGGGGTGTGTGAATGGGTGGGTGTGTGTGAGGATGGGTGACTGTGGGTGTAGGTGTGGGGGTGTGTGTGTGTGTGAGGGTGTGTGGGTGGGGGTGGGGGTGTGTATGTGGGGATGAGTGGGTGCAGGTGTGTGTGGGGGAATGGATGGGTGGGTATGGGTAAGTGCGGGTGTGTGTATGGGTGGCAATGGGTACGTGTGTGTCCACACATGTACTGCCCAGTGAAAGCAGCACTTCATGATTTAGTTATCTTCCTTTTTTAGTTGTAAGTAAAAACACCCACAAACATTTGTAAATGTAATATAGAGAAGAACAGAATGCTCAAAGCTTTAACGTCACATCATCTCAGTTCTAAACAAAATGTTGCTGCAATTAGCAGAATGCCTGTGGCTCAATTGAACCTTGCAGCCGTTTTCACATATGCAGAAATCCCATTTGACAGTCCTGATAATCTGTTATTATGGAGTTATTCCACAATGAAGGAGGATATCTATACTGAATAAACAGCAGGGGTCTGGATACGCAATGATATCTGTTACAGGTCAAGGGATCTTGCAGTGGAACTCACTGACCTCGTGCCAATGGCACCCATGTTCTGAAAGGTCAAATGATATGCATTTTCAAAACCTTGTGTTAATTAAACAGTGTACTGATATTACATTCAGTACTAAGAAGAAACGAATAACAGGATTTTCACAACTTCCAACAAAGTCATGACGCTGGAGCAGAACCAGATCCACAAAGTTTTCATGTTTACTGTTGTACAACCTCGGACTATGTTTGCACGATTTGAGGTGTTGTACACTGAGTGTTACTTGTACATTCTGTTGGCCAGCAGTGATTAATATAGGATATCTTGCAATATCAAAGGTGACCAACGCATTGAGAATAAAATATACACCCAATTATCCAAACTGCTCTGGAGGCAGCCTCTCGCTTGACAAAGATAAATCAGAGTTTGGAGAACTGTGAGACAGTTATCAAAGAGTTAAAAATGCTACAGGCACCACTGTGGTTCATCAAATCTAGAGGTTCTAAGGAGCAAGAATTGGTTACAGAGGAGTACCCCGTACTGATTGCACTATCCTTTGCTGAACACTTATGCATTAGTCAATATGAATGCTGACCAATGTCCTTGGGGAGATATGTAGGTATGGATAATTCTGTTTAACTAAAAATGCTGGTAATGTCCTTTCTCCTGGGACTTTGATTCAGGCTATGTCCCCAGCCATTTGCCTGACCCTGAAGAAAGGGGCATTTGCTGCTAAAATGACATTTAAACTATTAAGTGTGATTACCCTCTCATTGTCACAAGCTACAAGCTCAATACATTTACAGAAGGGGTCATTGTACAGAAGCAGTATCACTTGAAGGAAGTGATACTTCACTGCCCTGAATTGCAATTAATGGGGCAGGGAGGAGAGCACTGCAAGCACTGAGTGATTAGTACCTTGTCAGTTGTGTACTCGGCATATACAATGTTGTGTATACTTTATAGAGAATATATAGTGTTAGAGCGGGAGCTGTCTTACGCTTTATCATTTAATGTCTTAGTAATCTGATCTGCTTGACTGAAACAGTCCTGGTCAGAATGGACATGTTAGTAGTGGTTATGTCCAATCTTGAGTTACATTTTCCGCATTCTACCTGTGAAAAATGTTTTTAGATGTCTAAAATGATTTGCACATTTAACAACTCAACAGCACACATGATCTCATATTTACATTTTAGACATTCATTTTTCTATCTCCTATTCAAGCACTTCTTGTCAATGATTGTGTTTCAAGTTAAATCTGAGATAAATGTTTATCTCATAATTTTGTAAAAAAAAAACAGCCACTGTTGGTTCAAATTTTATTGCAAACAGGATAAACGCTTTTCAGTAGTTCATAGTGCAGCCATGTTAAGTCAAATTAAACTATATGTCATCTAATAACATTGTACTTGAAGGCAAAGATCTCAAGTTAGTACTTGGCTATTTTAAGAATACACAGTATTGCTACAATTAAGTGGCCTTTATATGTTAAAGCCTGAAGATTTTTGGCAGTGGACAGAGTACACTTGCGTTAAATCTGTGGGTAAGTGCTGAATGCAGAAGAGGAAGGTGTATCAGGAAACACAGTAAAATTGTCAGCTTTTCTGAAGGTACAGTCGCCTTGGTTACGCCTCAGTGGCCATGAAACCGAGTCTGCAAAAGCTGAAGAACTCAGCTCCTGAAAGCCTCATCAGGACTTGTCATCGCTCTAATGAATATCATTTAAATTGCTTTGTATATTGGAGGAGTTTGGATGTCGATTTAATTTGCGCATGTGTTTGAGTTCTTCTGCTTGGCTAGGCTAACAGAGAGTAACAGTCTAATGAAAAGTGAGTTGGTGACAGTGTGATGAGCCAGATCCCAATCAGACTTGTTTGAAGGGTTATTTTGACAGAGTATAGAAGTCAAGAAAGTAGAATTAAAACAGGATGCATCGATTTCTTGTGTTTTCCCCATATTTCTCCATTAACTTTTCTTTTTCCCCTTCTTCTGTGTGGAAGTGAGACCTGTTATAATTTTCATAATTTTTTCGAAGCTTTCACTGCATTGACCTAATGTTTGTGATTGTGCTCAGGCACATATTGAGGGAATTGTTTAGGAGTATTAAAATCAAAAGTGGCCTCTCAAACTAATGATGTGACTTTGCTAAATATCCCACTCACAGCAAGACGTGGTTTGAATTCTTTGATCTCAGCATGTTATTTTGTCAAAAATGTTTTGTGCAAACTAACGAGGTCGTTTGTCACTTAAGTTTGCGGCGGAATTGTTTAAGAATTGATACATTGTTTTTATATTGTTAATAAACAGATGTACGCAAGCAGACACACACAACTATGTAAGAATCTTCAGTGTGCAGATTGTATACGCTGCAGTTTCTTCCGCTTATTCACAAACAATTCACATTTGTGCATGTGTGTGTTTATATTTTAAATACAAAAAATACATAAGCTGACTATAATATGTAAGAACATAGTTATTTTTTCTTTGTATGTTTTAGAATCTGTCTTCAGTGTGATGTCTTCCTGAAAGTCATTATAGACAGCTCACAGTGCATTATGACAGAAAGCTGCATAGTGTTAATTGGACAGGAGATGATAGAATGGGAACATTTGAAGAGTAGGGCTGATTAGCTTACATTTCGTGTTATCTAGATATGAATTGCTGAGATTAAAAGTTGAAGAAAGAATAAAATTTGAGATTTTTAATAATCAGAAATCAAATGGAACTCTCAAACCAAAGTGGGGGAAGGGAGGGGGGGGAATCATTGAACTGAATTTTGTTTTTGCAGGAGCCATCTCTGACACATGGATGATACTCTGCTGCAGTAAGCAAGATCCAATGTCTTTACAGCATTTAGAATTCAGAAATAAAATAAGTGCACATCCTGGCTTCAGTTTTTAATTTATGTTCATTAGTGATCCACAAACTAAAAACACACTTCGGAAGATATTTCAGAAGTCTGCCTGATTAATAGTCCAGTCAGGCAAAAAAACATTAAAACAATTTTGTTTGTTACAAATGCTAAGTTTGACTATTTGTACCATGATGACTTGACTGTCATGTTTACTCAGATCCAAATTTAGATCTTTTCATATCTTAACTGGATCAAATGGATGACGAAAAAAATGTCAAATTTGAGGTATAAACTACTTTGCATTTTATTATATTATAGAGTGTTTGTGTTACTGAAGAACTTTATTGTGTAATAATTAGAAACATCTTTTTGTTGACACCACTTACAGGCTTGTGGTGCTGCGTGATTTAATAGCGTATAGTGTTTGGCAGATTCACAGTTTTACCTGTATTTTAAATAGTCATAGGCAGATTAAAACGGACTAGGTAAAAGATTTTTCAGAAGTAGCAACGCAACGGCTGTCGGAGGCTGATCCAATCACATTTTGATTGGCTGGAGAATTGCTGTGAGCTTAGCTAACGTGCAGGTTGAAATGGAAGGCAGTCTCCCAGTGCGTAATTAAATGATAAGTTCATATTCATGGGACAATTGTAAGTTACTGAGTCTGTCATAGACAACACCAAAAATAGTCAGTCTCATGATGAATACCCTTATTAACAGCTACACTGCTCCCTGTTCATTGAATCTGGCCTGGGAATACTATGAGATGAAGCCCTGTTTGTAGAGTGTGTCCCTGTAGATCATTTAAAAAGAATCTTGGGAAAGATGAGGGAGAATCTGATCCCTAATCAAAACATAACATCTTTACAGAATTTGATAAGAATAATAATATAAAACATATTCGCCAGACATGAATGAATTTGAGCATAAAAATAATCCACAGAAATATAATCTTTATATAACAAAACATTTTTTTATAATTTACTAGCAATTATGTCTTAACCACATGATTGATGATTCCATAAGAATTTCACAAATTGCGATTAAAATGTGTAGGATATGCTACAGTTCCTTGGAGTTATTTTAAAAAGGCTGGTGCAGGAATTTCAAATATTGTGCTTCTGACTGGATTTCCAATGCTACAGTTTCCAACAATCTCAACCAGAAAAAAATTGCAACAATGAGAGGTTGGTAAATATGCTAAAACTCACGTCAAGTCAGGAAATGAATTGTTATCGTCATTTCAAAACGGTCAAAAGATGAGGCATCTTTAACTCCTTTACTGCCAAAGGTGCCATTTGACGCTGTTGCCACAGTATTCCTTGATGCCAGTAACACATCAGATGATGTCAGGTGTGTAGAATGGAGGTAGACTGCGGTAAAGTGGCAACCCAGTGGGAATCTGTAGAGTATGACTTAATACAAGAGTAATAACACTAGTTTCTTTTAGGATATTTGCAAGTTCTGTGTGTAACTACACCCCAGATTTTCCTGATGTTCATGGAGGACGAACAGTGCTGCTTTCTGTCTGAATGCAAAACCAGAATGCCATTAGGTTAGTGTGGCACACGCAATAAAATTCTCATCAATTACTTCAGATGGTGCTAGTTTTACAAGATCAAGTTTCATCCCATTTTCTTATTTATTCAGCATTATCCACATGCACAACAATCAGCAAATCAACCTAATAATAATTCAACTATAACTCTAATTCCATAGGGGGAAGGAATTAAATGGGTTCAAATAATGGAAGGCTCTTTGTTGTAAATTGTGTATATGATACACTAATTAAAAGTCAGCTCTTCATCCATTTGCAACCTGTTTCAACGTAAAGCAGAAGTTTGCAAGTATTAATAGAGTCCAAACAGCATCTGGTAGCAGTTATTCATAAAAGCTGAATATTAATTGCAAGAATTATGAATAAAATTTGGTTCATAATTTGTAAATATAGCATGTATCACTGATTGAATATCTAGCGAGGAGGTGGTAGAAATGGAGGGTAATGGGATGCCTCCTCTAGCCTTCGCAAGAATAAAGTGGGTCATTGACACTCTGGGTGTCCCCCATTCATTAAGACTGCATGTTAATTGGGCCTACCTTTCTGTTGGCCAGGTAGGTCTCTGGGTTATTCAATATTGTGTTAGGGAAGCGCAGTGGAGCACTTGTTTCTGGTGTGCAGCTCACCACTTAATGTTAACAAGGCCTGTCCCCCAAAATGAACTGAACCTCAGTCCCACTGCATGTATTGGTGGACAATCGACACACTTCACTACTGGGTGCTTGATAGTTGAAATCCCCTTTTTGTGTCTTTGTGCACACTGGTGTGTCTGCTCATTAGAGTTAACAATTTCAGCTCCCACAAAACCCTATACTTTTCACTTCTCAAGTTATGACAACATAGGGCTGTATCAGGTCAAGTAAAGCTAGATGCAAACCACAGTTCTTTCTAAGTTCCCGACTAACGAGTCCCATCCCTTTACCTTGTAATATTACCTGCTGCATGGGTGTGCTTCTTTACTAACATGCTGGGTTATCTATGGAGGAGAGTGTCTAATTAGTGCCAGTTTTGGCAGAATTTTACAGTGGACCTTGTGCAAAACCCAAATTGCATAAATGAAAGTCAACACTGCAGTGTGATAATCCCACCAATCCTCTTATGCAAAAGGCCCATTTATGACTTTTTAAAAATATAATTCCGCAGGTCCTCTTGTATCAACTGAATAACAGTTAATCATCAAGACAGTCAAGGTTGGACAAAAAGCAACTCTTTCCATATACATTCTGGGCAAAGTAAGGATTCATAAGTGGCCACGAGGCAGCCTCTTTGAGCTCGGAACTCACCAGGAGAGTCGGAAGTCTAACATCTACAGTGGCCAAGTGTGATCACCTTGGATCTTCTAGAAACCAGGTTGTACAAATCTATAATTTGATAGTGATAGTCATTATTAGCTATTGATGTCTTGAGTAATGAACTTGCATTCGGACAACACATTTGAGCTTGAATCACTGAGGAATCATTTAATTGAGTGTAAGAGATTTCCTATCTTTTTTTCAAATGTCATGTTGTACCTTAATGTACCTCTTGTATGAGGATATAGTATAGATAGTATATAGTATATAACCCCAGTTTGGGGTATAGAGGGCCATAGGTTATTTGGCCCTCTAATGTAACACATTTCACGTTGCGGTATTAGCCTGAATCGCAACCTGATACAAAATGGCCATAATTTGTGGACAGCAGGAGGTGTTTTAGTTCCATCAGATCTATGCCTCCTTACAAAATTCACTGAGATAAAGTATTAATTACTTAACCTGAAACATTAAATAGAGTAACACTTCACTTCAAAGTTGAAAATGCCCTCTGAATGATGACATTGCTGCATTATGAATTAATAATGATACCATAAATCTTCCATCACATTCCCCCAAAAATTGCAAAGTGGTGAATTCTAAAAGAATGTTTATGCATAGAACAGTGAACACCCCCTAAGTCCTTGTCTAGTCGCCTGTCTCTGCCAGATGGTTCAATTTCAATTTTTAAAAAATTTGACCAACAGCATTTTGTTGCAGCAAAGCATAGAATTTTCACTTATCGGGGAGGGAAATTTTCAAGAGAAACACATTTTTAAAAGCTGTCAGGTCTTCAGTGTTCCAAATGCTGCAACATTAGTTTGCAATTTTTTTTCCCCAATGTTCTGAGTCTAATATTTCAGAATCAGATCTGGTTACAGACCGGGTAATGTATCTGGAATCGTTGGATAATTAACAGTCATGCAACAGTGTAAAACTAAACTAATACAAGATACCATCTCCTCAAGGTCACACCTTTATTTACTGACAAATTGAAACAAACTTAAAATGCAAATATGTTAAAGAGAAACACTGCTTATTACAACTATTACTGCAGCCATATCACAACTCCCCCCCCCCCCTCCCCCTCACATAGAATTGGTTACTTAGCTGCAGATGTGTTATTTTGTATTACGTTATTTATCTGCAATTGTAATTAGATCGCTACACTATGGATTCAAACAGTCCATAAGATGAAAATGTAACACAAGTCTCAGCCCAGCAAAAGGAAACACCACTGTAGATTTCAGTCTAAGCAGATTCATCTTCCGTGCTGAAGAGAAACCAGACTAGGTCAAAAAAAAGAATTACAGATGGTCAGAATAATAATTCAAATAAATTTGTTTTACATATATTCACTGTTCATTATAGAGTGTCATAAATCATTATTTATCCAGGCGATATGTATGGCCTCTGTTGCATTGCTTCTTTCTGCTTGATTTGACCTAGGTCAGAAATCATGGAAAATAACCTTTAATATGTTCTAAATGACCAGTTTGTAAAATTCAAATTGCACGGACACACATGGTAAAACTGAGAATATTTTTGTAAGTGCAGTAAGGTGGAAAGAGCATTTCACAAACTAAATTCAAAATGTGATAGTACAATGAACCCGTTAGCTTAGTCAGGGAAACAGACACCACCCCATAGCAGCGGCAGCAGCAGCTACAGTCTACACAAATAAGCATGTTGCACAATAAATACCAGTCATTGCTTTAATTAGGAATTCAATTGCAGTTGGAAACCACTTGCCTCCAGTGAGATTATACCATTTAACATTTCTATTAACATTTTTAATCGCTCTTCTTCGTTTTAATTTACCCTGCTGTGTTTTCATCAACACATGTAAAACCTCTTGTTTTCTCTTTTTAAAACATTAATTGTATGGGAAAACTGTGGTTGAGAATTTTTTTTTTTTGAATGGGATGTAATTTACGGAGGTGTTCATTTGGACCTGTATTTCGCATACTTTCATGATGTGATGCTTGTCGCATAGGTGTGAAAAATATAACTCAATTAACAAGAGAAAAAGAAATTCAGACTATTCACTCAATCTTGCTTGGATTCACACAGGTCAGGATGCTAGGAAGAATTTAGAAGTGCAGCAAAACCAGAGGCCCACCTAGGAGTGACAAGATAGCATTGAAATAGTTTACAGAATGGACTGAGATTCCTGTCTTTCTCAATGTTAGCAAAAATGTAAGGTTGAGTACGAAAGCAGTGACATAATTAAGATGCAACCTGGTGTTGTGAGACTTCTTACTATAACGAAGATTAGTCAGGATAGTAATTTCGGCCCATTATTCTGTAGGGTCCTTTTGTTCAGAGAATAAGGCTGCTGGATGTTTCTTCAGAAGGAACTCTTCAAATGCAGATAATAAAAATACAACAAAACTTACTCCAACTTATAAATCAAAGAAGAGGTTTAATAAAGAAACTTAATTACGCCAAACTTGGGGCCTCGCTCTGGGCCATTCCAAGCTTCTCACAATTCCAAACAGGTTCTTATTTATAGTGAGTCAGCTGGTTATCATTCTGTAATTGGTTCCATAGTTTACTGGGTCAGCTGACCCTTAAAACTTGTTGCCATTGGTCACATTACATCCAATACAAAGTTGTCACCGGTTATATTCTAACACTGGAGTCTTAAGGAATTTCAATACACTGTATTGGTTGGAAAATCAAGCGTGGATTCAGATCTAATTTTGGACAAATCTGTTTGCAGAGTCCTGAATTCCAATTTGGTGCGTCACATTCTCTTGGATGCAGACAGATTTGAAATTTGGTTGCAAACAGATGTTTAAATTGCACACTCATTTCTCTCCTTGAGCATGAAAAAAGATTGCCATTGTCCATGACCAAACTTGATGTCCCATTATTGATCGAGTCGCGCGTGCATGCAGAGATGCTAAAGGACAGTGAGAGAGTTCGGAAGTTAGTCAGGGTCGTTTTCACTTCTCCTCATCAACCACTAAAAGTGACTTAATGATAAAATAACAACAGCGAAACAAAATACCATCTGTTTTTAGAAGAAACCCTTCTGACGGCCTGGGAAAAAAAAATGAACCATAGATCAAACCATCTTCTCATCTTATGAAGGTCACAAAAACACTTGCAATGGTATTAGAAGCAGAGGTTTGTATTTGAAATTTTAGCAGGAGAAATTAATTGGTCCTTGCTTGTCGAATATAACACACACCAAAAAAGTGGGGTTTTCTAGTAATTATGACCTTTCCAGATGGCAACAGGTTTAAGAGTTCTATGACATAATAGCTTTGCACATACTCACACAAAATAATGTAGCAAAATGTAATGAATATTCATTAAAAAATAAAGAAAACAGGCAAACAACCAAGAAAAAAAGCCAGAGCAGAAATATTAAGGTGAAATAAATCTCAAGGCCCATTATAAACTTGCTGTGGTCCAGTAAGGAATTTGTGCAATATGTGACAGCATGTGGCTTTTACTGTGTTTACATTCGCAGATAACTCATCCGAACTGGATGTGGTATCAAAGCATTCACATTCATCTGTACTCTACCATTGAATGTCAGATGGTATGAGATAACCAGCCTAGCAATTGTGCTGTTTCTCTCTCGGCAACAAGTGTACATAAATTCAGATCAGCCTATTTACATCAACTGATTCAAATCTTCCTGTTTCACGGTGACCTTTAAGGCAGAGTTCAGAGTGGGGAGTTACAGGTTCAGTTTTCCGTGTGCAAGTACACTGCAAATGCAAATTTAAATTTGCAGTCTGAACTTGCGTGGCCATATTTAAAAGAACTTGCATTTTATGTAGAACCTGTCAGAGGTCCAGGATGACCCAAACTGTGTGACAGCTTAATAAACTACACTGGATCTGCAGTCAAAAGTTGCAATTCAAGGAAGCACACAAGACAATTTTATGCACAGCAATATCCAACGAACAACAAGATCGATGACTAGATAAACTGTTTGTGACATTTAGTGCCAGAGGATTTTACACGTCCACCCGAGGGAGCAAAAATGGCCTGGGTTTAACTGCTCATCTCAAACACAGCACCTCCAAACTGTGCAGCATCCCCTCAGTACCGCACTGTGAACCAGCTGAGATGACATACTCAAATCTTTGGAGTAAGGCTTAAATCATTAAAGTTCTGAGGGAAGTGTACCATCACTGAGACAAGTGTGCTGTCCCTGACGTAAGTTTATTATCCCTGAGGCATGTGTTTTGATTTGATTTGATTTATTATTGTCACATGTATTAGCATACAGTGAAAAGTATTGTTTCTTGTGTGCTATACAAACAAAGCATATCGCTCATAGAGAAGGAAAGGAGAGAGTGCAGAATGTAGTGTTACAGTAATAGCTAGGGTGCAGAGAAAGATCAACTTAGTGCGAGGTAGGTCCATTCAAACATCTGATGGCAGCAGGGAAGAAGCTGTTTTTGAGTCAGTTGGTACGTGACCTCAGACTTTTGTATCTTTTTCCCAATGGAAGAAGGTGGAAGAGAGAATGTCCGGGGTGCGTGGGGTCCTTAATTATGCTGGCTGCTTTGCCAAGGTAGCGGGAAGTGTAGACAGAGTCAATGGATGGGAGGCTGGTTTTGTGTTATCATTGAGCTAACTGTGTGATCCCTGAGGTAAGTGTGTTATCCCTGAGCCCATGCTGATTTATAACCATAAAGCCACACCTATTTGAAATGATGGAATGAAAAGCACTCGGAAATGTAGTTGTGTTCTAGCAAAGCTGTTGTGAGATGAGTAAAATGTATCTGTAAATTTCCCCCTCATATTCAGCTGGAAAATTTACATCAGCATTGTAAAATGATTGATGTGTCCTTGTTTAAAGTTCATGGATTGGTTCACCAATGGGTAAATCCCTGCTGTCTATCACTCAGTACAGGTGATTGCCTTACACAGCAGAAACAGATACGTAAGTCTAGCCTAGTTTTGTTTGGGAGGATCCGTTTCAGGTTGCAAGCACAGCTTACACTAAATCCACAGAGCTAAAAAGATGTGTTTTAATGTGTACCTCTGCAGTGAGCAAGGTGGCATGTGTGTGGGTTGGGGGTTTTAAAGTGAGTCTTTCAGTTTCTCGGTGGATCTATTTTATTAGTATTTTTATTTCTATGTTTTTCATTCAATCAAGGTCAGCGAGTAGGGTGACAACCAGCATTTCAACTCCAGTATTTAGAAGGACAATCCAAAGAAGCGAGTAGGAAGAGTTTGTGTTGGAAGGGAGACCAAAGAGCAAAGCAGCTACACCCTGTTTCACAGACCCTGCTACCCCTAGGATATGCTGCTGTGAGGAGTAGGAGGTAGATATTACTTCCTAGTACTGTGAGGAAGACAATTGCAGCTGTAACCAAGAAAGTATGAATGGAGAGATGGCAGAGGAGGTTTCCAGCAATGCCACACTCATGGTCCCAGTGCAGAAAGAGATTTAAGGTCTAAACACGACAAGAAAACAGAGTAGTGGCACATTCAGGCATATTCTGATGTTCACATCATCCTAATCCTCTGACTCTTTCGACTCCAGCAAACTCCAGAACCTCACTGCTAACACCTCATTCATCCATCCCTTTCGGTCTGTGCATTTCCACATATCCCCACCTATTCAACCACCACTGGCATCTGTCCTCATCTTAAAGCAATGCCATGCTGCTCCCTCATAGTCACCCTCAACAGATGATGTCCATCCATTGAATAAACACAAGGCATCGCTCTCAGTTACTAATATAAAAACAAAATACTGCAGATGCTGGAATCTGAAACAAAAACAGAAAATGCTGGAGAAACTCAACAGGTCTGACAGCAATTGTGGAGAGAGAATAGAGCCAACGTTTAGAGTCTGGATGCCCTGTTGGCTCTATTTTCTCTCCACAGATGCTGTCAGACCTGTTGAGATTTTCCAGCGTTTTCTGTTTCTATACTCAGTCACTGGTCATTTCTTTGCTTTCATGCAGGAACAAAGAGCACAGAATGCCCACAAAGGGAAAGAACTGAATATGAGCCTTCACCCAACTCTCGATCACCAGCTATTGAGGGGGAGGCGCAGAGTTCAGTGGAGTGTCAGCATCGGAAATGGGGGTCTCCCACTAGCTGGTGCCAGTATTAAATATCACACAGCCATATGCTGTACAGCATTCGCTCGTGTCAACTTTATATCAACAGCGAGTGAAATACAATCATGTTCATATTGATAACTGTCACCATTCTTACCCTGGCAATACTCATTCATGGTCTTTTATCTCCCATAGGGCCTTCGTGCATCCCGAGGAGGTGGACAAAGTCGCTGATGAAGATTCCTCAGGGAAAATCCATCCCTCTGAACGTGTATCGTCACAGGACCGATCCAGAATTAGCACCAGCTCAGATTATCACAATTCTGTGGCACAGGTTAGTGAGATCATTGAGATTTCACATTGAAATGAAAAAGAGCAGATAGTACAGTCAAGGACAGCAGTGAAAAGTCCATGTCGGAGATACAGGTCTCTCCAAACTCTGCCCCGATGGACGTTGATATTATATTTTGATTTGATTGTCACATGTATTAGTATACTGTGAAAAGTATTGTTTCTTGCGTACCGTTCATAGAGAAGGAAACGAGAGAGTGCGGAATGTAGTGTTACAGTCGTAGCTAGGGTGTAGAGAAAGATCAACTTAATACAACATCCAAATTTGTAAGAGATTGTAATAGAGCATTGTTAGAGAGTTTTAGAAGCATAGAACGAGAATAAAAGATAGAATTAGAGGATATGCTGGGCACAGCTCGCATGAAGTTGTTATGCTCCGGTGCCATCTTGGTTTTCTGAGGATGAAGAAGATAATCATTGAGGAGTAGCAAAAATTGTGCATCCCAAGCACACTGTCCACATTTGCAGACAGACTTCAGGAATCCACATCAAATGCAGCAATCAACCAAGTGCACACAAGCCTTTGGCAATTGCTTTGCAGGCTCCGGATGCCACCTTAAATAGGACAACTGATTCTTCAGCCTTGACCTTGCATCACTCCACTGATCTGCACTACAGTTTTCCCGAGTAGGATAGCAGGGGCGAGTGTCCAGGCAATGAGTGCAGTGGTGACGAAAGAGAACGCGGAAGTGGGACTCTGCTCAAAATACTTTGACTTCTCACCTGTTGCCACCCCAGCTCCCCACTCCCAGTCAACACAAAGCCTGCTGCCCCGTGGCTCAATGGCCAGCTCTGCTCCAGCACACATGCAGATATAGTAGATTTTGACTGACTCTTCGTATTCCAAGACTCTGAGATAATTGGCCAAGAGCATCTCAACAATCAGAGCAGCCTATCCCTGGCTCAGCAGCACAGGGCTTGCAGCACATCGAAGAGCTAGGAAAAGGAAGAATGAAGATTTTCCAGTCCTGATGACGGTCATTGATCTGAAATGTTAACCGTGTTTCTCCCTCCACATATGCTGCCTGACTTACTGAGTATTTCCAGCATCTTCCGCTTTTGTTTCAGATTTCCGGCATTGTAGTATTCTTCATATTCTTTGATTAGTGAAGTTTTGTAGTTGTAACTGGGAATGTTATCCTTTATTAGATTGTTATATTTCTTTTCCTCATTGCACCACTTTCCTGTGTTGCTGTCTCTTATTGGCTGGTTGATGAGTTGGCTTTTCAATTGTTTGATGATGAATAGGAAGACCAGATCCAATGGGGCAGGGGGGTGGTGGTGGGATGCTATGATGGAGATACTTGCTTTGTGCAAGTGGCATTGGGGTTGGAGAGGGAGCTAAATTGGGTTGAATTTGTGAGATGGTTGCAGCAGCAGAATCGAACTTGTAATAACCAGGGCCTCTCAGGTAGCAGTGTGTGTTGCTGGTAGTGTATCATCCTTATCACGTTCCACCACCACCTCACCCTCCTCATTCTCCTTGGAATCCTTTGATGTGACTCTGAGTTCTGCACTTTGATCCTCCTGCATTTCTATATCACACTTCTGGGCATTTAAAAAAAAATCATTCATGGGTCCTGGGCATCGCTGGCAGGGCCAGCATTTATTGCCCATCCCTAGTTGCTCTTTGAACTGAGTGGCTGGCTAGGCCATTTCAGAGGGCAGTTGAGAATCAACCACATTGCTGTGGCTCTGGAGTCACATGTAGGCCAGATAAGGTAAGGGCTGCAGATTTCCTTCCCTGAACGACATTGGTGAACTAGATCATAGAATCATAGAAACCCTACAGTGCAGAAGGAGGCCATTTGGCCCATCGAGTCTGCACCGACCACAATCCCACCCAGGCCCTACCCCCACATATTTACCCACTAATCCCTCTAACCCATGCATCTCAGGACTCTAAGGGGCAATTTTTAACCTGGCCAATCAACCTAACCCGCACATCTTTGGACTGTGGGAGGAAACCGGAGCACCCGGTGGAAACCCACGCAGACACGAGGAGAATGTACAAACTGGGTTTTTCTGACATTCGACAACAGTTTCATGGTCATCAGTAGATTCTTAATTTCAGATATTGTTATTGAATTCAAATTCCACCATCTGCCGTTATGGGAGTCGAACACGGGTCCCCAGAACATGAGCTGAGTTTCTGGATTAATAATCTAGCGCTAATATCATTAGGCCATCGCCAGAGTGCATGCAATTTTGGATCCCCAGCTGGTACACGCTGAAGGGCACTTCTAGATCTGTCTAGGGACATGAGGAAAACCTCAACCTGCCTGTGGCTTATTTGATTACACATCTGCCCTTGGCTTGTTTGCACATCTGCTGGTCATCCAATATTTATTGTATTGCCCCTGGAATGGTTTTTTCAGAGAGCTATCATCAACTTCATTGTTTCTGCACAACCAGCTAGTAAATCTGCTGTTGTGAGGATGTTTGGGAAGGCGGACAGCTGCAGCACGAAAGCATCGTGGCAACTTCACGGGAATCTTGTGCACACCTGCATTTCTTTTTCTGCTTGCACACCAGCTGCACATTGATGGAGAGGAAACATCTGGATGATCCATGGATGCCCTAATTGCCAACTGTGTGTGGTCAAAGATGCCCCACACTTGTGGAAAGCCTGTCAGATCTCAAAAGCCAGATGCTTGCTCAATCCGATGGCCTTAAGTTGCAGACCAAGTTGACAGCATTGATGGCCCTGGAAAATAAAATGTCAATCATTGCTGCCTGGAGGATTCCGCAGTGTTTCTGGGAGAACACTGGGTGAGAGCCAGATGTGAGCCTCCTGAGACACTGATCTTTAAGGCATACCAAGGAGCTTCTGTTCTGCCTGTGGACCTAATGGATGGGGTTTTTCAGCCCTGCCAGCCACCATGATTATCTGCTCCTGCTTGAAAGTCAATGGACCTTTAAGTGGGCTGCCAAATTTCCCACAGTGGGTCCCGCCATGACGGCTCTGGAAAATCCCACCCTATTTGCCTGGTGTGATTTCCCAACACACTGCCAATTTTTCAGGTTGTAGCTCCATTATGAGGCTCAATTAAACAATATTCATACAAGTTCAAAGAAGATAAAAAGTAGACTCTAATTTCCCACTTCACATTATTCAGAATGTTGTGAACTGTGGAAAAACTTTGGTCTTCAAGCAAGTTATTCTTAAACCAAAGATCACTAAAGAGAGAGCGATCAAAGTGAATCCTAATTTCACTTAAAATCAAGTCATGGTTGACTGTGTCACAAGCTTGCCTTGGGTCAGCAACAAATACAAGTTTAGCATAGGCACCGGCAGCTAGCTATCTATCAAAAACACCAAACAGTGATGTTCTGGAACAGTGACAAGTTGTCAGCTGAACTTGGGTCAATGCTATCATTGCTTTTTTTTCCAAATAAAGATCAAGCTGCTAATGAACAATCTTAATTAACATGAAAGTTATCCAATTCTTAGGCACCAATTTCACTGCTGCAAGATAACCAAACGTAAAAACTCAGGTTGGCTGTAGCATCAGAACCAAGTTCTTTACAGTTAACTACTTCAGACAAGCAATGTGGAAGTTAGTACATGGTATAAACTCAAACTCTCAATGACTCTTCAATGTTGAGTTAAACCAGTGGTGGACAACTGCAGCCCGGCAGCCACATGTGGTCCATCAGGGTTCTGGGTGCGGCCCGCAAC
This sequence comes from Mustelus asterias, assembly GCF_964213995.1. Taxonomy (NCBI): domain Eukaryota; kingdom Metazoa; phylum Chordata; class Chondrichthyes; order Carcharhiniformes; family Triakidae; genus Mustelus; species Mustelus asterias. The sequence continues at coordinate 32,556,023 of NC_135804.1, forward strand.
ACATTTTGTTGACTGTTGCCCACGTGTAGAGTTGCCACATTCCACTGGTTTTCATATGCCTAGCTTTGTTCCTACCAGATATACTGAAGTGATATGCATGTACACAAGGAGGGCAAGTGAAGTGAGGTACATGCTGATTGTGCACGACATTAACTGTGAGAGCTGCGTGCTCACTCTGCGTCCAATCAAGCGTGAATATTTCTCTTGTTTTTACCACTTTGAAGTTGACAATTCTGTTAATATGTGAATGATTAAGTATTTTCTATAAGTTGTCATGAAATATTCAGTATGTATTGAATTTATTCAATCTTATTCAAGGGTCATAGTTAGTGAACAAGCACGATTTGAATCTTGTGGCCCACTGAGATGAAGGAGGGCCACTCATGCGGCCCAATCACCAGACTAGGTTACCCATCACTGAGTTAAACAATTGGAACAAAAGCAACACTATAATCAATCCCAGCACCCGTAGGGTTCAGGATGAGCTGGAGCTGCATTGGAAAGCTGTGGTATCTGCGGAGAGGATCAGGCTCTAATGTCCCCATGATGCTCAGTGTCTACTATGGTCACAAATGAATGAGGGCTAGATTAGTAAAGCACAGATGGTAACTGGCACCCATTAAACTGCACCCCAGCAGAGACAAAGCTTTTGAAGGGAGAGGGGTGAAGAATAAAAATAAGAATGTCATAAGAGATCCACATTCCTATCTTTCCCTCCCTGACCCACACGTGACACATTACCAGAAACAGAATGTTCTAACCGCTAATTAATGGCTGTAAAATATTTAAACTTCTCATGCATCTCCAGTAAAACCCTGAGCTGTCGTCCAGTCACTCACTAGTCTACAGTTCATTGTAACCCATTCTCCCACAAGTAATAAGTGCGACCATCCTCTCCCCAACAAATCCCTTCGTTCATTACATAGTCTAGGGGAGAAAGGCTCATAAACTCTGGATATCCAGAGGTCCCACTTACAAAAGAAACATTGCTTTAGCAAAAAGACTCTAATAAATTGCCAATGTACAAATCAGCTCTCTTCACGACATCACTTGCACTTTATCTAAAACTCAAATCATAGTCCATATTCAATCTAGAAACACAGACATTCAATCACTCCTGTCAACAATGTACACAAAATAATAACGGCATATATTAAATTCAGTAGAGCAAATTCCGAGCAAAACATTTGAACAACGATCAGAATGTCAAGCCTTCAATTCCAATAGATATATATTTATCATAGGCTTAAGTTACTGATTGCATTAGGATTAAGGCAATGCTTATTGAATGGATGATGTTGTGGGTGTATTGTGGTAAAATGATGATCCAGCATGCTGGAGATTCATACCACAGATCAGTAGAATGGGGTTTGCAGATATAATTACCAATGCTACCCAAACATTGAACTATCTGGGAGCGATTGGGCAGAGCTCACGAACCTGGCCTGCAGAAAGCAAAAGGGACAGAAGCGTCATGGCTGTACTTGTGTGCTTTCTAAAGACTCAGGGCTAAAAATTAGTTTCCTGGGATTTTTTTAGGAGCTGGGGTAGGAATTTTGCAGCCCGCCAGTGTCGATCCCATTGAGGGTGGACAGCATGCAGATTTGGAGTTTCCACCTCACCAGCACGATTGTAGTGTGCAGTTGAGTGGCTTCCTCACGACTGCATTCCTCTACACCTTTCCTTATTGCCACTGCACTCAGCATGAGAGCCAATCAGAGTTGTCCTGAGAGCATTTGCTCCAGCAAGCCCATTCTTCTTAAAGCCAGTCTGTTTCTCTTAAAGGGGAGCTGCACTGAATAATAGTGCTGGGATTTGAAACATGTAAATTAGAACACCAGGACGGAGAGGGGCCCAGGGTGACAAATGGAGATAGTAGTGATGAAGGTGGGCAGGAAGAAAGACAACAACATAGCTCCTCAGGGGGCCAGGAGGCTATTCACAGTCAGCCTCAAAGGGAATGAAAGCAGATGGCCAGAGAGGTCAATTCTCAGGGTCTGGATCCGAGACCAGACAGCAACGTCATAAGAGATCTAAAGACATGTAGGAGGTCAAGGTCAGTGAATGCAGCTTCACATAAGATCTCCTACCCACAACACCACCAATCTGTTACATTGTTCATTGCACCATAAGCCATCACATCCAGCAGCACTCTGTGGCACTCCAGACTCAAGACACACAGTACCCCTCAGCCTCACACATGTTCTGATGCTGCCAGTCTCACACTTACCTCTCGCTGCTTCCAGATATTTCCAACTATTCAGCTATGACATGCACATCACTCAAATACAATGACTGATGATCTGCTCTCTGTCTTGCAGGACAAGGCAGAAACAATAGAAGGGAGCAGAGCAGAACTGGACAAGGACACCCGCAACTCCTGAGCCCCCAGGAGGAGATGACTCTCTGCATACAAGTGTCACTGCAACAGAGAATGTGGCATCTGCCGTCACTGAGGAAATTAGGAATTACGTTATGTTCCAAAATTATGCTTCTTCTCAACAGCCAATTCACACCCATTCTGTTATCTGACATGATCAATCAGCTGCCTCCACTGACTTCTGATATTTAAACTACAGTGGCATGAATCCCAGAGTGCACAAATTAGACCAGGTCAGAGGACGTCTGAAGTTGGTGGATTCTTTGGATTGCCAAGGTCCCCTCCAGGGACATCTTTGGAAGAGATAAAGCACTCTTTGGGAGAGGTAAGACACCCTCCGAGATAATTAGAAACAAACCAGGACTTAACCGGGCAGGACTTACTTAGTTAATGGTTGGGCATTGGGGAGAGTTACAGAACAAAGAGATCTAGGGGTACATGTTCAAAACTCCTTGAAAGTGGAGTCACAGGTGGACAGAGTGGTGAAGAAGGCATTCGGCATGCTTGGTTTCATCGGTCAGAACATTGAATACAGGAGTTGGGACATCTTGTTGAAGTTGTACAAGACATTGGTAAGGCCACACTTGGAATACTGTGTGCAATTCTGGTCACCCTATTATAGAAAGGATATTATTAAACTAGAAAGAGTGCAAAAAAGATTTACTAGGACTTGATGGATTGAGTTTTAAGGAGAGGCTGGATAGACTGGGACTTTTTTCTCTGGAGCGTAGGAGGCTGAGGGGTGATCTGAAAAAATAATGAGGGGCACAGATCAGCTAGATAGTCAATGTCTTTTCCCAAAGATAGGGGAGTCTAAAACTAGAGGGAATAGGTTTAAGGTGAGAGGGGAGAGATACAAAAGTATCCAGAGGGGCAATTTTTTCACACAGAGGGTGGTGAGTGTCTGGAACAAGCTGCCAGAGGTAGTAGTAGAGGCGGGTACAATTTTGTCTTTTAAAAAGCATTTAGATAGTTACATGGGTGTGATGGGTTTAGAGGGATATGGGCCAAATGCAGGCAATTGGGATTAGTTTAGGGTTTTTTTAAAAAAAGGCGTCATGGACAAGTTGGGCCGAAGGGCCTGTTTCCATGCTGTAAACCTCTATGACTCTAACTCATTGGATCTTTCAAGTTGTCAAGGAACTGTCCTGCTGTCAAGGAACTGTCCAGGAAGTGTGCAAGGATACTAGGTGAGTTGTTGTGGAGGGATAAGGGAAAAGACTCCTGGGTTTTGGACATAATGCCAACTCAGGGCCAGTGTGATCTCCTGGACTCGTTTCGATCGCCTCAGGGGGTCGGAGAGGAATTTCCCAGATTTTATTTTCCCCATATTGGCCCTGGGGTTTTCACTCTGGGTTTTCGCCTCTCCCTGGAGATCACATGGTCTGGAATGGGGGGGTGGGGGTGAGTTAATAGGTTGTGATGAACAAAGCATCGTAGCTGCGAGGGACAGCTCGGTGGATAGGATATTAGGATGTAGATAGGCTGGAAAATTGGGCGGGGATCCTGGATTCAGGATTCAATCCTGGACCGGGGAGTGGCGCGGGCTTGGAGGGCCGAAGGGCCTGTTCCTGTGCTGTATTGTTCTTTGTTCTTTGTTGTTCATGACAACCTAAATTGGAATAGGGGCCATGGGGGGCATTGTGGGTAGAGGGACATGGGGTGTGAGTGGGAAGCGTGGATTGTATAGGTGTTGTGAAAGGCCATGGGGTGGAGAGAAATTGGCATAGGTGCCATGAAGGGCCATGGGGGGTCGGGAACAGGGTCAGCATGGATTGAGTACGGGGGATGTGCAGGGGATAAGGAGTGAGGACTGCAGGAATTTACTTTATTTATTTATTTAAACACAGTGCTGGAGGACAGGGGCAGCCCTAGTGCCCAGCTCACCTTGTGATGATACTGTGCCTTTAAGAAATGTATTTTAGTCATGATTCTTGTGCAGGATCTGTGTTAACTGTTGTCTTTTATTACTGATGCCATTTTGTCGATGTCCAGCAGCCCTGCATTGTTACTGCAGCAGCATAATGGCTTTTAATTGTTCGAATGTTTATTTTCATCTGGACTAATGTTCTTTTGTTTTTAGTGGTTCCTCTGGGTTTTGCAGAGAAGGACTTGATTAGACTGATTGATAGGTAAGGTCATATGACTGGGTGGAGCTAGGTTTACTCAATACTCAAGTCAGATGCTGTTTTGAGTTGAGAGAGCAGCTCCTCTCTTTTCCCCTTTCTGAAGTTGGAGGCTGGTGTGGACGGAGAAAGAACGGCTGCAACAATGATTTAACAACAATAATGGCAATTGTGGCTTTAAAATGGCTATTCTGGCTGAGATTGAAGCATGCTGGGAATTTTGGGCAGCTTGTAGATTAAAACCAGGTTGTAAAGAGGCTCTGGTCTGAGAGCTGTGATCTGAAGTTTCCTGTGTTGGCCAGATCAGGGAAGTTGTTTACATTGACTGAGACATCATAGCTCCGATTTTTATGGCTGCTATGTATGGGACATGTAAAATAAACCAAGCATCATGGCGTCATTCAAAAGTAATTTCATTGGATGTTCGAGCCATGTGATCAGCTTCTGGTGACACAGTTGACTGGATGACAGAGAATCCTCTGGAAACAAATGGAGAATTGCAGATAAAAGACATGAGTTTGTTTGGCAGCGATAACTCGGAAGAGACCAACCATTGCAACAAAGCTTGTACCCTGAAGAATGCTTCAGAGAGAAGAAAACTGATTCTACAGCGAAGATGTTTCTTGGCCAAGGTTTTCCTAAACTCAGTAGCACCTATTTTCAGTTAAATATTTAAAATTGATGTTCAGTTCGAATTAAAGTGCAGTTTAAGAGTTAAAGCTCAGTTGAAAGCTGATGTTCAGTTCGAGTTAAAGTTCAGTAAAGAGTTAATGAGTTGCAACTGTTTATGTTTGAGTTGGTACTAGAAGTGTTAAATAAAGAAATAATTGAATTACTGTCCTTGTTTGTCTCATTAGTCTGAAATGCTTGGAAGGTATTTATAATACTGGAATCTGCCAGGAGATAAGTCTCTTTCTCTCAGATTCTGCTGTACAAAGTGGATCTTTCTTTGAGAGTTGATGTCTGGAAGCTGCAGAGAGAGGTATACCTTTCTGTCTCTGAAGTCTGGAGACTGGGAACTGCCAGAGACTAGACTCTGCTGGTTGAGGTTATATCCTTCTCTGGAAACTACTGTCTGGATCTCTGTCTTGGGGTGTTAAAAGGCTGGAAATCTAGCACCATGTGTGCATACTTGTTTTTTGTGCAACTACTTCTGAAGTAGGGTGTATGTCTATGGGGATATTGCTTTAAATTGGCACAATAGAGACAGCTAGTTGTTAAGAATTATACTTTGTTTTGTTTAAGTATTTTAATTAATAAAAGTTATGCTAATTCTTTTTTGTTAAATTCTAACTATGTTCTTAAATAAAGTTTGCTTTGATAAAAGCTTCCTAGTGGGTCAATTGAATCATACCTGGATTGAAACATCTTATGATCAGCCTAATGCCAAAATCAAAAGTAAAAGTTGGGGTGGAGGCTAATTTCGTAATACACCTTAAGAGTTTCTGACCCAGCCCCTAACAACCTGGCATTTCATTACTCATCCCGGGGTCACCTGCCCTGACTTCAATGGCAATCTGACCTCTCCTTGCCCCCACAACCAAAAGTCCAAGTTGCAGATAAACATTTTGAAGGTTGGGTTCACCAGGAAATTTCCCACCTCTGCGCACCCAACCGGGGTCAAAAATTTGGGCCCCAAAATCTGTCAGTTGCCTAGGCACATCAACCGCAGGGGGGAGAAAAGAGAGGAACATCACTGAGGACGATGTCTAGTCACTTAATCTGGCACTCATAGTCACCATCTCACACACTGGCACTGTACGTACCTCAGAGATTAGCATGCGGTGCTGAATCACTTGGGCATAATTGGGCTACAATCAGGCCAAGAGGAAAGATGGCTTATTTTCCAGCTCACTGGAGAACAAGGTCACAGATAAGTTCTGCTGAAGGGGGCTCTGATGAAGGGTACAGAAGAATGCTAATGGGCTGGCATTGCATACTGAGATGTTGGGTGAATTTAGCTGGCCTCCTGTCATGGTCAGATAACATGGAAGAGCGCAGCTCCAAGTTGGAGTGTTTGCTCTTCCTGCAGCCTCTGCCCCATCTCCCCATCATGCTGCAGACACAGAGATACTGCCACTGCCCCATGCCTGTTGCAACATTTTATATGGACAGTTTATCTATTCCTCTGCCCTTCCTTTGTGGGTGCGCTATCACTCCGTGGCAAATTCTAGAACTCATCGCAATATCCCCTGTAACACTTTTGCACCTCCAGACACCTGATTACAGGAGCAGAAATTCTTCAAACTTACCTTTCCTGCAATTTGAGCACCTGGCCCTAAAGAACACAAAAGCTGGGCCCCTCTTGCTCTTCAGTAATAGTTGTTCACTGTATGACATGCAAATTCATTGTCTGGACCTGGGTGGTCCAGATTAGGTAATCAGCCATAGTCGACAAGAGACCATGGGCATCTCTCTTTGTTAGAGAGAGATGACTGATTATATAGCTTGATGAGCACCAGTGCGTCTTAAACATGAGCAAGGCAAGGAGGCAGGTCTCCATCAATGACCACAGCTAGCATGGGAATTAACATGTGATGTTGGCATCATTCTACACTACACTCTAGTCATCTAGCCAGCTGAGCTAACCTAGCCACATAGCCTAGATTGGGTATCCTAACATTGCAGCACTCCTTCACAGCTTTGTATTGCATGCTGGAGGTATCTATGCAGGCACATTCTCGAGAGGATTCACTGTAGGAGTTGCATGGCAGCTGATGGTAGAGTACGCCTGATCAAAACAACTCCAGGCCTCTCGCAAGTTGAAATTTGTGCCCCTCCCCCAGAACTACAACTGAAACCACTTACAGTCGCTGAATGGAAAATCTACATCTAGGGGGCAAGTTACTCACTGTCTTGTTAAGCAAGGAACACTACACGGTATAGAAAGATTGCAAGAGAAAGGGAGACATTAGCTATAAAATATGGCAGAATGTACAAAGTGAAATGGAGGATAGCCAACAATCATTATTCCATAGCTAGTAGGAAAGCTTCAAAACATTCAAAGCAAAGAATCATCTGGCCGCACATCTGATCAGCCTGAACTTTAACAGAAACTTGAAATCCCTTTAGGGCTTTGCATCTGTGTGCTGTCAATATTCACTTAATGTTACTGCTTCTCTACCATGTGTAATGGAGTCAGATATGAAATGAATCAAAGTGAGAATGCAACATAGGCTATTTCGTGTTAAGGCACAATTATCTGAATTTTGCTTTGCACCAATTATTTAGGGTTTCAGTTTCTCTGTCTCATAAAAAGACGACACTTCATATTAAGGTGGTACCTGAAGTGATACAACGGCTCGGTGCCTGGCTGGTGGCTTGGTATGACTTGAGCAGAACATGCAAATGGGAACAAGGAATTCAGATGGAAAAATCCCTCGGTTGCTCAATTCATACAACATACAATCTGTCAGCTAGCTTTAAAATGTTCTCACATCAGTGCACTGTAGGTGTACCCACACCACAGTGGACTGCAGTGGTTCCAGAAGCTGGCCACCACCTTCTCCAGGGCAATTGGGGACAGGCAATAAATGCCAGCCGAGTCAGAGACACCCACATCCTGCGAAAGAATAAAAAAGAAAATTGCAAAGGCATAATTTGGATATGAAAATATGTAATAATTAATAACAACCCAGTCCAATTTGGGGTTGGCAGAACATTTCTTATTGCAACACGAAAGTGGCTACTGTAGCTCTGAGTACTTGAATGAAAACAATTGCAATTTTATGGAGAAAGAGCAGGGGCTATATGGATAACTCTGCCAAAGAGCCTGCACATGCATGATGAGCTAAATGTCCGCCTTTTGTGCTATATCAATCTATGATTCTATAATAACAACTGAGGCAACTGGTTAACACTGCTGCCTCACAGTGCCAGGGACCCAGGTTCGATTCCCGGCTTGGGTGACTGTCTGTGCGGAACCTGCATGTTCTCCCCATGTCTCCGAGTGCTACGGTTTCCTCCCACAGTCCGAAAGACATGCTGGTTAGGTGCATTGGCCATGCTAAATTCTCCCTCAGTGTATCTGAGCAGGCGCCAGAGTGAGGCAACTAGGGGATTTTCACAGTAACTTAATTGCAGTGTTAATGTACGCCTACTTGTGACAATAATAAATAAAAATAAATAATTGAGCTCACCAACAGAACATGTCCAATGGAGATCAAGCAAGTGATAAACTTTAAACAAGTCGGTTCTTAAATGGGGAGCTACAAGGTTTTGCATAGGAACATTTTTGCTTGTGGATTTTTCAATTCCTGATGGTTGCATGAGTGGATTTTCTTTTGCTTTGTTTGTTGCTTCCTTCATTTACTCGGTAGCTGGTGGTGCCACCCAAGGTGAGTGCCTGCGGTAGTTTTGTGTGCAATGCAATATTTCACAACAATTTAATTTGAGATTACTTCATTCAAACAATTCCAATTTTGACACAATCTTTTTTGAAATGCCATTGAGGACTTTTAAGATTTGTCCAATTTAAATAAATTCTGAAAATTGTATCACTGCTTGATTTCATCAATTTTGAAAATCTTGGAGTGGGGTGGGGCGGGGGCGGGGCAGGGTGCGGGGGAGAGTTTTCCGGCTGTTCACGCCAGTGGGATTTTCTGGTCCCGCTGCAGTGAACGGAGATTTGGCTGAGCGCCAAGTTCTTTGTCCTCGCTTGCAGGGCAGTGGAGTGTGAACGGCTGGAAAACTCCGACCCTTATGTCTGTGTGCATACTTCCTGTCAAATCTGTCCATGATAAATTCTGATGTTCAAATTCATAATGAAGACTGCCTATAAACCTACCATGTTGTAACTGCACCATCCTGCCAGTGGTGATGCTCCAGTGCTTCCGTTTTTACATCTTACAACATCTGAACCTGTCCCGCAGAGAAATACCTTGGCTCATAATCTCCTGGCTCCCTTGTGCCAGGTTTGCTGGGGAGGATAGGCTGGGGAAGCCCTCACGAAAGTTCTGAGGTGAGGCTTTATGTGGCAATTGTCCAGGAATTAAAAGGTAGCCCCATAAAGCAAAGCTACGTCAAATTAAAAAGCATCACAGAGGAAACTGAAAATATCAAAACAAAATGTGATAGAAGAGGTCGGTAGATAAAACACCCCAGTTCCTGCAGTGCCCACCAGGCACAGAAGGCCCTGATGGTGCCGGCAGATTTTAAAAAAAAATTAAATTTCACCATATGCCATGGTGGGATTCAAACCTGGGTCTCCAGACCATTGACTTGGGTCCCCAGATTCATAGTGACAATACCACTATATCACCAAGTCCCAATGTGAATTATTGATCTGTTGATGGAATGTGTCACTGATTCTACCTGGTCTAGAATGAGGGACCTTTTACATGTTAGGCAAACGCGATAACCACTGCACTACATAAACATTGTCTGGTGCCGGCAGACACTACATGCTCTCTTTCCAGGGACACCCAGCAGTGAACATAGCTGTGTACATGCTGGGGTATTTTTTAAATGGATAGATGGTTACACTTTCAAACTACAATTGTGTGTTAACTGGTTCTTTCAACTTGTTTTTTTTTTCAAGTTTTGTTTTATAATAAGTCAATTATTCTGAGCTTATTGAAAGAGGCCAAGTTAAAATCTCTTTTATTTTGAGTCTAACAGTAGTGGAGGTAAATGATTCACCATTTTAGTGAGTGATTTAAACTTTTAAACTAATGGTACTACCTGCAGAGTAGTGAGGCAAGATAAACTGAGTACTCCTCGCATCAAACAATGGACAAACAGAGATGGGCTTTGGAGGATAGGCTTTACAAAATAAAGGATAAAGATCACAGGGTTTCAATGCTGTCAATCTGGAGCTCCCTTGTGTGATGACAGACTTCTGGTCCCAGTTGCTGTCTGTCTATGTAATATGACAATATTACATAGGAATAGAACAGAATGAATGACTTTAAAATTTTGTCTGAGTTATGCCTTCATGTTAGGTCTAACTTGCATCATCTGAAGGCCATATTTGGTTCTGACTGTCTATATGATATGCCATGAGTGAATGACCATTTAAAATATAAAGATATAATACTTGCCTGTTCTTTTAGTCTGCCATACATGAGGTATCACACACGGAGGTTACACTTTGTTTCAAAGTAAAACAACAGGAAATCAAAACTTACAGGGCATAAAATTTACAAATCTAAAGTAAGGAAAGCAGCTGGAAAACCAACAATGAGTACACAATTACGGATTTATGAAACCAAATCAATTCTAAATGGCCAACCAAGAAAAACTACCTACTAATCAAAATATTTTTGAAATTTCTATCTGCCATCTTTCCTCTTTGGCACCAAACAACTGGCTTAACATTTGTTTCCTATCACATTAAAAGTGCAAAAGAACTGCACATTTCACAGTAGGTGGTAAAGCCAATCTTTTTGATTGTCTTTGGGCACCTTTGTTCATATATTTACATTGCAACTTCAGCCTCCCTGCAAAGTCAAGCTTTACTGTCAATTTTCTTTCTGCTAGACCTATCACTCTGCCAGCTGGGTGGCATGGTGGCACAGTGGTTAGCACTGCTGCCTCATTGTGCCAGGGACCCAGGTTCGATTCCTGGCTTGGGTCACTGTCTGTGCGAAGTCTGCACGTTCTCCCCATGTCTGCATGGGTTTTCTCTGGGCTGTCCGGTTTCCTCTCACTGTCTGAAAGATGTTCTGGTTGAGTGCATTGCCCATACTAAATTCTCCCTCAGTGTACTCGAACGGGCACCGGAATGTGGTGACTAGGGGATTTTCAGAGTAACTTCATTGCAGTGTTAATGTAAGACTACTCGTGACACTAATAAATAAACTTTAAAATTTTTGTGACTGAGTCATCAGCTTCATCCTTGGTTATGATGTGATTCTGCAAATTGAACAGATGCACAATATTTCAGAATCCTTCAGTTTGATTATCTCATTGCAACTGCTGATGTTGTACCAGAAGTTGAGTTTTTAGTGCAGGGACTGGATGAGCAGTGACCTTAGAGCACAGTTCCATTTCAGAAGATGAAGACAACGTGCTTTGCTCCAGACCAAAATATTTTCTGTTTGGTGGGGGAGAATTTTATTATTTGCTGTGGTATTTCATGTCAGGTTGGCCTGCTCTCATCTAACTCAGGACATTAAATGGCTAACATTACTGCTGCTCCAGGGCTATGGTAAGTGAAAGGTTGCAATTTCCACGCAATCTTACCCAAATCAAGGAAAAACAGAATGGATGTTACGCAGCTTTCCATCAGTTCTGTAATCTGTAAAGCAAGACCAGCTACTCGCAAGCTTCAGTCACAGATATTGAGCAGCTTCCCATCCTTGTTTATTACTCAAAAGATCCCAATAGTCATCACATCATCTCTGGAAACTTATGGGGATTCAATTTCACTAGTTTCCTACAAACACCTGGAGGTCATTCCCATCAATATCACTGAGAAGTATTCTTTGAAATTGTTGGGTATGACAACCAGATCAGTATAGGAAACATTTCCCTTGTGTTGTTGCAAGAGAGGGCAACTGTCATAGAATCACAACGGTCCAGAAGGAGGCCATTTGGCCCATCAAGTCTGTGCCGACTACACTCTCACCCAACCCCTATTCTCGTAACCCCATGCATTTACCCTGCTAATCCCCCTGACACTAGGGTCAATTTAGCATGGCCAAATCAACCTAACCTGCACATCTTTGGACTGTGGGAGGAAACTGGAGCACCCAGAGGAAACCCACGCAGACCCGGGGAGAATGTGCAAACTCCACACAGACAGTGACCCGAGGCCGGAATTGAACCTGTGAGGCAGACAGTGCTAACCACTGTGCCACCGTGATGCCCAAATCAAAGTGGAGAATGTGGGCATTGAGGAGGTTGTATGGAGAGCTGGTAATTCCAACCTTTTTACTGGGTGGGAGATGGGAAGAGATATTGAACTTTATAAGAGGATGAGGAAAAGAAAAATGTTTCTGTTCCTTCATTTTAAGTTTATCATAAGTGCTCAGTGAAGGGTTACTGTCTGTGATTGGAGCCATAGCACAAATATGAATCCTGAATTAGAAAAAATAAGTATCCCAAAAAGATTCAACTGCTTCATAGTTGGAGATCTAAAACAAACGCATTTCCAATGACAAGCTAGCCACTAGAATGGGCCTATTTCTGTGGGAGAAATGACTTAATCCTCTGCATATGTATCCAATTTTCTTGTATGTCTAGAACAAGGATTCTACACCTATGACAAAGGCAAATATAGGAAACCTGAACTAAAACAGAAAATGCTTGAGAATACTCAGCAGGTCAGGCAGCATCCACACAGAGGGAAAAAAACATCATGAATATTTCAGTTGAAAGACATCTGTTCACTTGAACTGGAAAATGTTACAGTTGTACAGATTTTAAGAAAATACAAAGCAGGGAAAGTGGACTGGGTGGGGATGGTGGCGGGGGGACGGAGGGTGGGTGGGGGGGGGGGGGGGGGGGATGGAAACAGAACATAGAGGAAGGTCTGTGGTTTGATAGAAGACTGGATAGATTTAACTGATAAAATGGATAATAGTGCACAGCAAAATGGGGTTGGAATGAAACAGGTAAAGGAATAGAAGATGTCCGCAGCTCTGGGGAGACAAAGTGCAGATTGGGTGATTGCTTTGCTGAACACCTCCATTCAGTCCACAGAATGTCCCTTATCTTCCTGTCACTTCTTATTTTAATTTTCTGCCCCACTCCCACTTGGACTTCTCTGTCCCTGGCTTCCTACGCTGTTCCAACAAACCTGAGGAAAAATTCAAGGACTCAACACTAAGTTCAACGATTTCAGATCAGGACCTCTTGCCTTATTCCTGTAGACAGGAGATGTTGGTAATATCTCTGCTATTGCCATTTACAGCTCCTCCAGACCTATCATTTGTTTCTTTACTTGTCTCATGACCACGTGATTCCACCTTGCACCATCAGCCCCTTCGTCATTTAATCATTTCTGCCTTCCACCCTTTAATTCTTCTACCTATTCCTAACCCACCTTTAACTGCCTGTGTACTTGCTTAAAATGTGTTCCATCTCTTTAACAGCCCAGTTCTGAGAAAAGGTCATTGACCAAAGAAATTAACTATGTTTCTCTCTCCACAGATTCTGTTTGACATGCTGAGCACTTTCAGCATCTTGTGTTTTAATTTCAGATTTCCACGATGTTTGTCGATGTTGTGCTTTTGATGAGTAGTCATTGGTTTTGGTGATTAGATTTCATACCCATACGCTAATTTTTTGATCCAAAGAATCCCCCCCAAGGCAGTTCTCAATAAAACCTGAACAGAAAGAATTTAACAATAAATTCATCCTAGTGAGGAAGTGTGGACATGCCCTCTTCACTGCATCAAATTCCTTCTGCTTGAAAGGAAACTCTATTGATGCATTAGAGAAAACAGTGTCCAAATCCAGACTAATGGCTTTCTGTTCCTTTATTATTCTCTGGATCCCTCCCTACTGCTGGAACCTCAGAGTTGTTGCAATGATTATTAATCTGGATCACTCAACCAGCTGGAGTTTATTGCCATGAGTGTGATGAGCCCTTTCCAAATCCAGAGGGAGCTCAAAAACGATCACGTCCTCTATAGTCAGCTATTGTAGGCAAAGGGATAAATTAGATTTCTGAGCCCTTTATACTCCCTCTGAAACATGAATTCGATTTACTTGCATTATATATCCTGTTCGGAATCCAGGGTGACTCCTTCTTGTCCTGGCATTCTGAGGGAATAGCAAGTGCGTTAAGGCCATTGATGGACATAAGGTGAATGCATGAGCAGCATCAAGTATTTTTTGTGATAATGAATGGGAAGAAAAGATATCTCTAAGATTTTGCAGCTGTGATGAAAGGAGATGAATAAACTATGACAAATCATAGAATTATACAGTGCAGAAGAGGCCCTTCGGGCCATCGAGTCTGCACTGGCCCGCAAAAAACACCTGACCTCCCACCTAATCCCATTTCCCAGCACTTGGTCCATAGCCTTGAATGTTATGACATGCCAAGTTCTCATCCAGGCACTTTTTAAAGGATGTGAAGCAACTCGCCTCTACCACCCTCCCAGACAGCGCATTCCAGACTGTCACCACACTCTGGCTAAAAATGTTTTTCTTCACATCCCCCCTGAACCTCCTGCCCCTCAACATGAACCTATGTCCCCTTGAGACTGACCCTTCAACTAAGGGGAACAGCTGCTCCTTATCCGCTCTGTCCATGTCCCTTGTAATCTTGTACATCTCAATCAGGTCACCCCTCAGTTTTTTCTGCTCCAATGGAAACAATCCAAGCTTACGCAACACCTCTTCGTAAGTTAAGTGTTCCATCCCAGGCAGCATCCTGGTGAATCTCCTCTTCCAAGTACCATCACATCTTTAGTTACTTCCAATCCTATGAAATCTGTAATAGTAGATGAGGCATTTCTCAAAGTGTTCAAAATACATCAAGGGCAGACTCAGTGGGGGGATGCGATTTGGGGTACAGGGTGCGGGAAGGAGGGTGATTTGAAAGGGGTGCAAGGTCATATTCTCCCAGGTTAACTTGAGGTCTGCTAACGTGGTCATTTTGCTCTCAGGGACATCTATCACCCCTCTTTTGTCTTTAAAATCCGCTGCAAGTATGTGCAATGTGACCCTCACACAGTCAACCAAACCCTAGTTCTGACACCGACAGACCTCAAGCACCATATCAATGGGAGGCAGTGGCATAGTGGTACTGTCACTGGATTAGTTTTCCAGAGATCCAGCATAATATTCTGAGAGCCCAGGTTCGAATCCCACCATGGCAGTTGGTGAAATTTGAATTCAATAAAAATCTGGAATTAAAAGTCTAATGATGACCATGAAACAATTGTTATAAAAACACATCTTGTTCACTAATATCCTTTAGGGAAGGAAACCTGCCGTCCTTACCTGGACTGGCTGACAAGTGACTTCAGACCCACAGCAATGTGGTTGACTGTTAAATGCCCTCTGAAAATGGTAGAGCAAGCCCATCAGAGAAATTAGGGATGGACAATAAATGCTCAACCAGTGACGCCCACATCCTGAACAAATTTTTAAAAATGGTCCCATGGAAGATACTATGGTGATGCTTTTTAATCAACTGTGTCAACTGGTGAAGGAGTGCTAAATTTCCCATTTTTGTTTTTAACCTGACAAAAGTCCGATCCTTGGTGGTAGCAGTCTTTGCCACTTGGAAGGAATTTCTGCAGGCATTCATTTCAGACTTTTTCAACATCTTGACGCATCTGAGCCAGTTTAAAATCACCTTTCCTAACTCTGTCCATCCTGTTGCACATTTTGTTTGAACTCCCAAATGCGTTTCACAGTGTCTGGCTTGAATGTATCCATTTTCATCTTTCTCCCAAGTAGATCATGATGTTCTGTGATGAATTTGCAGGAAATGACCATCTCATGGCAAAGCACAAAAGAACCATCATTAGAAATTGAGGAAAATGTTGCCAAGATTGCGCACAGTTCATTGTTCAGGGAAGTGAAAATATATTTACATCCTTCTCTAACTTTGGCTGTGCGCCTGGCCAACATCTGAAGGAATCCAGCACATCATAACAATGCAAGGAGTCTGCTCTTCAATTTTTGCCAGTGAATCTGGGATCGCCATAATAAATACAAGCAGATAATGTTGATTTGAAAGACAGAAATACAGAGAGAAAGAGAGAGAGAGAGGCATGCATACAAGAAGAAGACACAAGAGCTGCACAAAGGCAAATAGAATAGAGAAGGAGAGGGAGGGAGACAGAATAGAACAGAGATCTTATCATTTTATTATTTAAATGCAATTAACTGTTGTTTTGCATTTATTTAATTATGCTAAATTTCAAAATGATATTTACCACATCAATAAATACACCATGTATTTATGCTAATACTATGGAATTCATATCCAAAGTGATGTTGCAGTGTAATGTTTACATCGTATGTTTTTAACATTGATGATATTAATTTGAAATATGAAGATGAACATGGTTTCTATTCCTGAAATGGCATTGATAACATAAAAGGCGCAGTTAAAAATACAATGTTATTAGCCAATACAAATACATTGCAGAATGCAACCATAAACACCAAATTAGAAGTGTAATAAATTACAATCACTGGAACATTCAGGTACAATCAAAATCAAGTACAATTCAAACAGTCCCTCATATCGATCCAGCAGTGCCTATTGTGAGAGATACTCACAGTATTAGGATAGATTAAGATGGCACAAAACTCAACAGATAAACATTTTGACTACAATCACCTATTCACAAGAGACAGAGTAAAAGGCATAACTCCTTTGAAATACACTCAAGAGAGAAAGAGTTAAACATATAGTGGGAAAAAAATGTATTTAGAAAGCACCTTTCAGCTCCATAGGATGTACCAAAGTGATTGGTAGCCAATGCATTACTTTCAAAGTGTTGTTTTCTAGTAAATGTGACAACAAATGTATGAATAGAAAGATCCCGCAAGTAGGCATGCGATAAATGGTTAACGTCTGATAGAAATGGTTGAGGGATAAATGTTGTTCAGGACATTAGACAAAATTTCCCTGCTATTATTCAAACTGGGCCATGGGATCTTTTGTTACCCAAGTAGGTGGACAGATCCTCAGTTTAATATCTCATCTGCAAGAAGGTACCTTCAATAGTGTAGTACTCCCTTAAAGCTGCACTGAGTTAGCAGTCTAGGTTGTATTCCCACATTCTGCAGTAGGACTTGAACTTGTATGATCTTCTATCTCAGAGTCATTAGTATTAGCATTATGCCAAGGAGTATGCCCTTGCCATCTCCAGACTTGATTATTCCATTGCTTTCTTGGCCAGTCTCCAAATCTCCAACCTCCAGAAAATTCAGTTCATCCAAAACTCTGCTGCCTGTATCAAAATCCTGCTTATCCATCACCCCCTGCCTTACTCACTTACATTTGCTTCTGGTCCCCTAACATCTGTCATGCTTAAATAATATATTTTGAGGGTCCAGGTGTCACTGCCAAGACTGAAATTTATTACCCATCTCCAACTATCCTCAAGCAAGTGGTTGTAAGCTTTTGTCTGGAAGGTACTCCTGAATGCTGTAACTTACTACAACTCCACAACTTAGAGTCACAGAGTCATAAAGTTTTACAGCATGGAAACAGGCCCTTCGGCGCAACTTGTCCATGCTGCCCTTTTTTTTAAACCCTAAAGCTAGTCCCAATTGCCCACATTTGGCCCATATCCCTCTATACCCATCTTACCCACGTAACTGTCTAAATGCTTTTTAAAAGACGAAATTGTACCCGCCCCTACTACTACCTCTGGCAACTTGTTCCAGACACTCACCACCCTCTGTGTGAAACAGTTGCCCCTCTGGACACTTTTGTATCTTTCCTCTCTTACCTTAAACCTATGCCCTCTAATTTTAGACACCCTATTTTTGGGAAAATATATTGACTATCTCGCTGATCTATGCTCCTCATTATTTTATAGACCTCTATAAGATCACCCCTCAGCCTCCTACGCTCCAGTGAAAAAAGTCCTAGTCTATCTCCTTATAACTCAAACCATCAAGTTCCGGTAGCATTCTAGTAAATCTTTTCTGCACTCTTTCTAGTTTAATAATATCCTTTCTATAATAGGGTGACCAGAACTGTACACAGTATTCCAAGTGTGGCCTTACCAATGTCTTGTACAACTTCAACAAGATGTCCCAACTCCTGTATTCAATGTTCTGACCAAGGAAACCAAGAATGCTGAATGCCTTCTTCACCACTCTGTCCACTTGTGACTCCACTTTCAAGGAGCTATGAACATGTATCCCTAGATCTCTTTGTTCTTTAACTCTCCCCAACACCCTACCATTAACTGAGAAAGCCCTGCCCTGGTTCAATCTACCAAAATGCATCACCTCGTATTTATCTAAATTAAACTCCATCTGCCATTCGTCAGCCCACTGGCCCAATTGATCAAGATCCCATTGCAATCTGAGATAACCTTCTTCACTGTCCACTATGCCACCAATCTTGGTGTCATCTGCAAACTTACTAACCATGCCTCCTATATTCTCATCCAAATCATTAATATAAATGACAAATAACAGTGGATCCAGCACTGATCCCTGAGGCACAGACCTCCAGTTTGAAAAACAACCCTCTACAACCACCCTCTGTCTTCTGTCATCAAGCCAATTTTGTATCCATTTAGCTACCTCATCCTGAATCCCGTGAGATTTAACCTTGTGCAACAACCTACCATGCTGTACCTTGTCAAAGGCCTTGCTAAAGTCCATGTAGCCAACATCAACTGCACTGTCCTCATCTACCTTCTTGGTTACCCCTTCAAAAAACTCAATCAAATTTGTGAGACACGATTTTCCTTGCTCCTGAACTCTCCATTCCTCTGACTCTTAGCATTCTTGTGCATCACCCTCCCCACAATAATTTACACCATTACTAGTGGCCTTGCTCTCAGTTGTCTAATAGCCACATTTTAGAATTCCCTTCCTAAACTCTGTACTTCCCCCGCTTCCTTTAAGGGTCTCCTGAAAACCCTACCTTTTTGACCAAGTTTTGATCACCTCTCCTAATGTCCCCTTCATCTTCATGTCCATTTTTGTTTCATTGGATCCCCATAAAGCACTAGGAATATTTTTTGATGGAAGTATGCTGTATAAGTAGAAGTTGTTTTAATCGTACTAAATTTGATGATTCTTGAAAAAACCAAATCTGTAATAAGTGGTTTAGTAAAAAGGAAGGAAAAGTTATCTTCCTCAATAGCTAAAGGTGCTGAGGACAGTTGTGGAGAATTTGGACATTCTCATTGACATATGAAATTTGTGTGGTGGCAAAGTTTAAATGTAGACAAAACTCAGCGCACAAAGCTCACATGATGATTTTGTTCCAAAGTGGAATTTCTGTTCACTTATTGAGAACTTATTGTGAAGAGCTTATAGAGATCAGGGCCTTGATGTTACCAACAACCCCCCAACCCCCCAACCAACAACCCCCAATATGATGGGCAAGTTTTACGGGAACATGTTCCCAAACCCTCTGTTTCCATTCTCACTGTGGTGGATAGAGTGCCATCGGAGTGTCCCATCATTGGAGAGGTGGGAAGCCTCATTCACATATTTAAATCAAGCCACCAAGTGCAATTTTAAATTCAGCAGACCCCTGGGCTCAGGATTCTGGCAGTAAAGAAAAGGCAGCAGTTCCTGGCTCAAGAAAGGTTAGGGTTAGGGTTAAGATTTTACAGCACCCCTTGTGGGTCAGGAGAAGCAGGCATGCTTCCCCTAGCTCACCAAGCAAATCTGACAAATGCCCCAATGATGAGACCCATCCATTTTAACCAACTCACTGTAAGGCTAATGCTAATCAATTTTCAATCTGTGTCCTAACGTTGCCTTCATTCCATGCACTTTCATTTTGCTAATAATCTTTTGTGGAACCTGATCAAATGTCTTCTGGAAGTCCATTTTGAAAACAAAACCGTTACCTATCATCTATCAACCGAGTTAGTCAGAAATGACTTAGCCTTCACAAAGCGATGTTGATTGTCTTTAATCAGCTGATACATGTCCAAATGCTTAGTCACTCTCTTCCTGATAGTAGATACCAGGAACTCCCCTATTAATGTTTATCTGCCAAATTACAAAGTTACAAATGGGCATGACAGCACTCCATCATGAATGAATGAATGAAGAACTACCCATATTTAGTTTTCAGGAAATATTATGAGCAAAAAATCACTTTTAACCAAAATAGTTTCACATTTTATATCTCAGTTATTTATTATGGTACAATATGTAAAATATTGAGGGTGATTCCTTCCTTCAAACACATGTTGCAGATGGAACTGTCCTTATTCTCAGACTTGAAATAGAGAGGCTGGATATCAGGGGTAATTACATGATAACCTTGTTTCATTGTTCAGATGACATCCTAAACCATCAGTTTAAATTATTGTGTATGTCGGGTTATGAATTTTGGAGACATAAACAATCTAGTGAGATGATTTTTATCCTATCCAGCTTCCTTATCTACCCTGCCGGTAATTAAAATTGCCAGTGCGACCTATCCACACCAATCCCACCTTTTGGAATTTCAGACAGCACTCCTGAGAAGGTGATTGTATTGCTGCATGCTCACAGACTTTGTCAGGAACACAAAAGATATACATTAACAAGAAAAAACTGTACAGAGGCCAACAGCCCATCGGCTGCCCTAGTCCCTACATATCTACTACTGTCCTGTCCTGTCTAAACAGGAAATTTGAGACGCGTGCA
Source organism: Mustelus asterias (assembly GCF_964213995.1). Lineage (NCBI taxonomy): Eukaryota > Metazoa > Chordata > Chondrichthyes > Carcharhiniformes > Triakidae > Mustelus > Mustelus asterias. Next base: position 32,576,786 of record NC_135804.1, read on the forward strand.
ATAAAGGAACATCTGTAATTATGGGTGATTTTAACCTGCGTATAGATTAGGCAAATCAAATTAGTAACAATACCATAGAGGAAGAATTCCTGGAGTTTATACGGGATGGTTTTTCGGGACCAATACGTTGAGGAACCAACGATGGAACAGACCATTCTAGATGAGTGCTGTGTAATGAGAAAGGAATAATTGGCGATCTAGTTGTGAGAGACCCTTGGATACGAGTGACCATAATGTGATAGAATTCTTCATCAAGATTGAGAGTGATGTGGTTGATTCTGAGACAAGGGTCCTTAATCTTAACAAAGGAAGCTACGATGATATGAGGCATGACTTAGCTATGATGGAATGGGAAATGTTACTTAAAGGGATGATGGTGGCTAGGCAATGGCAAACATTCAAGGAGTAGATGGGTGAACTGCAACAATCGGTTATTCCCATCTGGCGTAAAAGTAAAACTTGAAAGGTGGTCAAACCATGGCGTACAAGGGAAATTCGAGGTAGTATTAGATCCAAGGAAGAGGCATATGCATTGATCAGAAAAAAAACGCTGACCTGAGGATTGGGAACAGTTTAGCAAAGGAGGGCCAAGGGACTGATTGAAAAGAGGAAAATACAGTATGAGAGAGAGCTTGCGGGGAATATAAAACTGACTGTAGGTGAGGAGAAAAAGATTAGAGAAGACAAATGTAGGTCCCTTACAGTCAGAAAGAGGGGAATTTATGATGGAGAACAAAAAAATGGCTGGCCAACTGAGTATATTCACAAAGGAGGACACAAATAAGCTATCAGAAAAGTTGGGGAAAACAGAGTTTAGTAAGAGGGAGGAACTGAAGGAGATCAGTATTAATAGAAAAATGGTGTTGGGGAAAATGATAGGGTTGAAGGCTGATATATTCCCAGGGCCTGATAATTTACATCCCAGTGTATGTAATGAAGTGGCCCAAGAAATAGTGGATGTATTGGTGGTCATCTTCTGAGATTCTATAGACTCTGGAACAATTCCTACAGATTCGAGGGCAGCTAATGCAACCCCACTATTTCAAAGGGGAGATAGAAAGAAAACAGGGAATTATAGACTAGAGATCAAAGATTTTTTAGAAAGACACTTGGAAAACAGTGGCGGGATTGGACAGAATTAGCACAGATTTATGAAAGGGGATTCGTGCTTGACAAATCTACTGGAATTCTTTGAGGATGTAACTAGTAGAGTTGATGAGGGGGAGCCAGTGAATGTGGTTTATTTGGGCATTCAGAAGGCTTTCGACCAAGTCCCACATAAGAAAAATTAAACCACACAGGATTGGAGGTAGTGTATTGAGATGGATAGAAAACTGAAGCAAATGAATAGCAGATGCAGTATGATGTGGATAAATGTGAGGTTAGCCACTTTGGTAGCAAAAACAGGAAGGCAGATTACTATCTGCATGGCCATTAGGAGGGGGAATGTGCAAAAAGACTTGGGTGTCCTTGTACGTTAGTTGCTGAAAGTAAGCATGCAGGTGCAGCAGGCAGTAAAAAAGGCAAATTATATGTTGGCCTTCATAGTGAGAAGATGTGAGTACAGGAGCAGGGATATCTTGATAAAATTATACAGGGCCTTGGTGAGGCCACACCTGGAATATTGCATGCAGTTTTGGTCTCCTTATTTGAGGGGGGATGTTCTTGCTCTAGAGGGAGTGCGTAGAAGGTTTACCAGATTGATTCCTGGGGTGGCAGGACTGACATATGAGAAGAGATTAGGCAGTCTCAAAGAAACTTGGACTAGAAAGGGTAGATGCAAGAAGGATATGCCCGATGGTGGTGGAGGCCAGAACTAGGGGTCACAGTCTGAGGGTACAGGGTAGACTGTTTAGGACAGAGGTGAGGAGAAATTTCTTCACCAGGGTGTTGTCAGCCTGTGGAATTCACTACCACAGGAAGCAGTTAGGGGTGAAGAGGATCAAAGGATATGGAGAAAAGGCAGGATCAGGCTATTGAGTTGGATGATCAGCTACCATCATAATCAATGGCGGAGCAGGCTCAAAGGACCAAATGGCCTCCTCCTGCTTCTATTTTCTATGTTTCTATGTCTTTAAACTGCCTTCTGCCCAAGAGAGGACTCCACCCCCTGCGTGATTATCCACTCTCTCTGCAATTGGTCCCGCAAGCTCTTCTGGGGTGTTGCCCTCAAAGGGACAGTTACCACAAATCACCACAATTACAGCAGCGATAAAGATCTGGAGCCTATAGGGTCCTTCCTTAAATATTTAGATTTTGTTGTGATAACATGATTGTGATTTGATGGCATTTTTCATCGGAAGACTGATCAAAAAAGCTTTTCCAGCAGGTGAAGACAGTGGGAAGAGAATCAAGGTCTTGTTTATTTTTAACTTTCCTTTTACCTTCCGAATGGGGCGAGGAAGAATAGCAATGTTCCACCAGGAGCAATAAGGAAGCTTAAAGTTTCCCTTACAATGGGCTTCTTCTTCCCTCAAAACCCCCTCACTGCAACTTACCTTATTGCTGTCCACTATTCCTGCAGTGCCAGCCAATAGCTTCCTGCTGCCTGAATTCCTGCCTCTCGGGCAGGCAGTAGACCAGTAGCATGTCGATCAAACTCTGGCCTCATGCTGTCGGGTTTAGGAGAGTTTGGCACTCACCTGATTCCCTGCTCATCCATTACCTGCAAAATCAGAGCTAATAACTGAGAAATGGAACAGGGCCTGAAAACAAGCGCGGGTTAGTGCTGCTTAAAACCAGACCACATCTTGTCTGAAGCAGACGCAGGAACTGGTTGTGGGAGAGAATCTGAGCAAAATCGGTGAATTATAGCACAGAGGGCCACGAGTGGGCTATAAGATTCCCTGACATTGTGCTGTACAGTTTAGTGAAAGGGGTGGACAGAAAGAGAGAGATCCTCTGACCAAAAATGGCAGGAGACCTTCCTGACAAACAAGGCGGAGGGAGCATCTTGCAATCAGAGAATGTCAAATTCCACCTTCTACACCATTAACCTCACACACTGCTCCATGTTTGACCCTCCCCTCCCATCATTCAGCTCCCACCAATCTTTAGTATTCACAGCTGATAAATAAAACACATAGCTTCACCTCACCTGCACTCATGTAAAACAATAAAGCTACCACAGTCCCATAGGCTGATCTCCCCTGTGAGGAGGAGAGCTGACTGGTGGTAATTTTAATCCGAGGATCAGCACACATCAGGCAAGGGACAAGATTGAGAAGGAGGGCCTTCATGAATAATCTCAGCCGGTACAGGAATTGAACCCACACTGTGAGCATCATTTTGCATCACTAACCAGCTGTCCAGCCAACTGAGCTAACATTGCTGCCAATCTCACATCTACATCTCAAAGCTGGCATGCACCAGGCCTACAATTTAATATGCAGCCTCACATCCCCAAGTGTGCCTGTCTCCAAGTCATTCACTCAGATAGTTGAATTGGTGAAAACACATTACCACCCGAAGCCATTGGTGATACTGGAGCGATTTAAGATTAACTCAACCAGGAGAGCTCATGGGGAAACTATTGCAACTTATGTTACCAAGTTAAGGCAAATCGCAAAGCACTGCGACTTTTGAACCACTCTCAATGATATAGAAACATAGAAGCTAGAAGCAGGAGTAAGCCATTTGGGCCTTCGAGACTGCTCCACCATTCATTTTGATCATGGCTGATCAAATTCAATATCCTGATCCCCCCTTACCCTCGATATCCCTTGATCCCTTTAGCCCCAAGAGCCATATCTAAGCTCTTCTTTAAATAACACAACATTTTGGCCTCAACTACATTATGTGGTACTGAATTCCACACATTCACCACTCTCTGGGTGAAGAAATTTCTCCTCGCCTCAGTCCTGAAAGGTTTATCCCCTATCCTTAAACTATGACCCCGAGTTCTGGACTCCCCCACCATCGGGAACATTCTTTCTGAATCTACTCTGCCTAATACTGTTAGAATTTTATATGTTTCTCACTCTTCTAAACTCCAATGAGTATAATCCTCACTGACTTAGTCTCTCCCCATATGACAGACCTGCCATCCGAGGAATCAACCTGATAAACCTTCGCTGTATTCCCTCTATAGCAAGGACATCCTTCCTCAGATAAGCACACCAAAACTGCACACAATACTCCAGATGTGGCCTCGCCAACACCCTATACAATTGCAGTAAAATATCTCTGTACTCCTATACTCAAAAATACTTCTCCTTTTGAAGGCCAACATAACAAAGAACAAAGAACAGTACAGCACAGGAACAGGCCCTTCGGCCTTCCAAGCCTGCGCTGATCATGTTGTCCTATCTAGACCAACTGCTTATCTCCCTCTATTCCCCATCTGTTCATTTGTCTATCCAGATAAGTCTTAAATGTCGCTAACATATCTGCCTCAACCACCTCACTTGGCAGTGCATTCCAGGCCCCCACCACTCTTTGTGTAAAAATCATCTCTCGCACATCTCCACTGAACCTTTCTCCCCAAACCTTGAACTTGTGCCTCCTTGTAATTGTCATTTCTGCCCTGGGAAAAAGCTTCCAACTGTTCACCCTTTCTATATCTCTCATAATTTTATAAGCTTCTATCAGGTCACCCCCTCAGCCTCCGTCTTTCCATGGAGAACAATCCCAGTTTATTCAATCACTCCTCATGGTTAATACCCTCCATACCAGGCAACATCCTGGCAAACCTTTTCCATACCCTCTCCAAAGCCACCACATCCTTCTGGTAGTGTGGTGACTAGAATTGGACACAGTATTCCAAATGTGGCCTAACCAATGTTTTATACAACTGTAACCTAATTTGCCAACCTTTATACTCGATGCCCCGTCCAATGAAGGCAAGCATGCCTTCTTTCACCATCTTTTCCACCTGTGCTGCCACTTTTAAGGATCTATGGACCTGTACGCCCAGATCTCTCTGTGTCTATGCTCCTGGTGGTTCTGCCATTTATTTTGTAGCCGCTACCTGAATTGGATCTACCAAAGTGCATCACCTCACACTTGTCCGGATTAAATTCCATCTGCCATTTCTCTGCTGAATTTTCCAGTCTATCTATATCCTGCTGTATTCTCTGACAATCTTCATCACTATCCGCAACTCCGCCAATCTTAGTATCATCTGCAAACTTGCCAATTAGACCAGCTACGTTTTCTTCCAAGTCATTTATATATATTACAAACAGCAGAGGTCCCAGCACTGATCCCTGCGGAACACCACTAGTTACTGCCTGCTGTACATGCGTACTTACTTTCAGTGACTAACACATGAGGACACCAAAGTCTCGCTGAGTATGAATCACTCTCAATTTACTTGCATTCAAATAATAATCTGCCTTTTTATTATTGCTACCGAAGTGGATAGCCTCACACTTATCCACATTTTACTGCATCTGCCATGCATAGGCCCACTCACACAGCCTGTCCAAATCACACTGAAGCATCTGTGCATCCTCTTCACAGCTCACTCACCCACCCAACTCATCTGCAAACTTGGAGATAATAAATTTAGTTCCCCCTTCCAAATCATTAATTTTTAATGTGAACAGTTGGGGTCCTAGCACAGATCCCAGGCACTAGTCACTGCCTGCCAATCGGAAAAAGACACATTTATGCCAACTCTTTGCTGTCTGTCTGCTAACCAGCTTTCTATCCATCTCAAGACACTACTGTAATCCCATTAGCTTTAACTTTACATCGTAGTCTGCGATGTGAAACCTTGTTGAAAGCCCTCTGAAAGTTTAAATAGAATAGACCACAACCATCAGTTCTTCTTGGTCAACTCTGCTAGTTACCTTCTTGAAGAATTCCAATACATTTGTCAAGCATGATTTCCCCTTTGTTAATCCATGTTGACTTTGTCTGATTATACCACTGTTTTCCAAATGTTGAGCTATGAAATTCTTGATAATAGACACTAGCAATTTCCCCAGTACTGATGTTAGGCTCGCTGGCCTATAGTTCCCTGTTTTCTCTCTACCTCCCTTTTTAGATAGCGGGCTTTACATTAGCTACCCTCCAATCTGTAGTAACCAGCCCAGAAGCAAAAAAAGTTTGGAAAATGACCACCAATGGATCTACTATTTTCAAGGCCACTTTCCTAAGTACTCTGGGATGAAGGTAATCAGGTCATGGAGATTTAACCACCTTCTGTCCCATCATATGCTGCGGGACAGTTTAGTCTGCAGGTTAAATAACGAGCCATCCAAAGAAAGCTATTAGCAGAGGCAGAGATAAATGTTCAGAAGATAGCGCTGGCGATGGAGAGCACTGAGAAAGAGCCACAGGAGTTTCAGAGCATGCAAAATGGCACAGTTCAGTAATTAGGGTGGGAAGTTGCTACGAGCAGTGGCGCCAAAAATGAAGATGTAATTTTAAAATGGGAAGCAAATACATCGACAAATAGAGCAAGAAGATTTAAAAGAGCCAACCAATCATCTAGGATTGAAGTAGAGTGTTCCTGGGGCCAGGGGAATCACTCAGCTAATGTTTACAGGTGTAAAGAAGTTGAATATTTTTCTGTCACAGGAAAGATCACTTAAGGCATCGATGTAAAAGTAAGTCAGGTCTATCACAGAGTTGGTAATGCATCGCAAGTACGTAATATGGGAGGGTTCAGTACTAAGGATTTGAATGTTCACTCATTGGTCAATGTGAAATGGTACTGATCTTGCTCTAAGAAAGCCAGCAAGGTAGCTCCCATCACTGTGAGGCTTTTGGTAAACAGTAGGCCCTTAAAGATGAAAGTTGACGCGGGAGCCTCTGCCATGGGGGTAGGAGAAAACACACTTCAATATTCACAAGAAAGAGTCCAGCTATTGAGTTGAAGGGGACCACAGCAAAACTAATAACCTGCACAGGAGAAGCCATCAAGATAAAGGGTACTATCACAGTACCCACAAGCTATTGGCAGCAGCCCGTTCAGCTCCCAGTAATAATAGTGTCAGGCCAAGAGGCCTGTGATTGCCTCAAAGTAATCAAGTTGAATTGGATGGAGATCTTCCAAGTATGGGAAAGGGAACTGCTTTAGTTAATGAAGTATGACAATGTTTTTTTGCGACGAGTTAGGTAAAATAAAGGGGCTCCAAGTGAAGATCCAGAAGCAACACCTCGTTTTTCTTAGAGCAAGATCAGTACCATTTAGCTTGTGAGAAAAGTTGGAGATTGGAAGAACTGGGTATTATCCAGCCAGTTCAATTCACGGAGTGGGCAGCGCTTATTGTCCCCGTGATAAAGCCTGACAATACTGTCCACACCTGTGGAGACTATAAATTAACAGTTAATCAGGCTGCAAAGTTACATAAGTATCCAGTCCCGAAGATTGAAGACTTGTATGCAAAGCTGGCCAGAGGTCAGTCTTATGTGTGGCTCATCAGTTTTGTATATCAGCAACTTGAGTTGGATGATGCTTCCCGTTGTTACGTTACGACAAACACACACAAAGGTTTGTTTCAATAAAAGAGCTTATACTTTGTTGTTTCGTTGGCATGTACCATTTTCCAGAGAACAATGGAATGTCTATTGCAAAGACTGCCATGAATTATAGTATACCTTGATGATGTTCTTATAACTGGCTCAACAGACTTGGCTAACTAACTTAGAGGAGGTGCTAAAGAGATTTCAAGAGGCTGGAGTTCATAGAATCATAGAATCCCTAGATTGCAGAAGGAGGCCATTTAGCCCATCGAGCCTGCGCCATCAACAATCCCACCTGGCCCTATCCCCGTAACCCCATGTATTTACCCTGCTAGTCCTCCTGACACTAAGGGGCAATTTAGCATGGCCAATCAACTAACCCACACATCTTTGGAGTGTGGGAGGAATGCGGAGCACCCAGAGAAAATCCACGCAGACACAGGGAGAATGTGCAAACTCCACACAGACAGTCAACTGAGGCCGGAACAAGGAGAAATGTACTTTTCAAGCCACTGAAGTAGCCGATCTAATGTATTGTATAGATGCACAAGGATTACACCCCATGGAAGACAAGGTCAGAGCAATAAAGGAGGCACTCACTCCAGAAACACATTAAAGCTTAGGAATGGTGAATTACAATGGGCATTTTCCACCACATTTGTCAACATTATTGGTCTCCTTGCATATGTTGCTAAAGAAGCACCGGCGTTAGTTTTGGAAGACGGCCCAGAGTGAAGCTTTTAACAGAGTAAAGCAATTGTTACATTCATTGAGATTATTGGTGCATTTCAACCTGTCTAAGGAATTGGTGTGAACATGTGATGCCTCTCCAAATGGTATCGGTGCTGCATTGTCCCATGAGATGAGCGATAGATCTGAAAGACCTATAGGGTGTGTCTCAAGTACCCGGTCAGAGGCTGAAAAAAGGCTATCTCAGGTTGAAAAGTAAGACTTGTCAATAGTATATGGGCTGAAGAAGTTCCACCAGCATGCATATGGGAAGCACTTTACCATTGTTTTAGACCACAACCTACACTTGGATCTTTTTTAAAGAAGACAAAGCAATTCCGCCAATCACGTCAGCAAGATTTCAGTGCTGGGCATTAATTCTGCTTGTCGACCTGGAACACATATTGTAAATGTAGATGCACTTAGTCACCTGCCTTTACCAGAGAATGTACACCCCCTCCCAGTACCACAGGGAATGGTTGTGGCGTTGAATTTCTTGGACACTGTTACAGAGTGCCATTTTGAATATAGGGTGTTCTTCTAAGCCTTTTCTCCGATGTAATTGTTTTACTTGCATCTGTTGAGGTTTCTGAGCATGTGCGGGTTTTGGAGGGCAAGAGTGTGTTCTGGAAGCAAGACCTGTTTTACTAGTGCTCCTGTTTTCATAGTTAGTACTATTCTGCTGAGTTACTATTATTGTTAAACTTTTTATTTATTTATATAAAGAAGATAATTCTTTAAACAATACTACCTTATTTGTGGTCCAAGTTACCACAGACATGTTGCCAGTTTCAGCACAGCAAATCAAGCATTTGACCAGCAGGAATCCACTGTTCAAAGTGAGGCACAGGTTGGGCCTGAGAGCCAGTTTCTGATACAAAATCCCTACAGTGCAGAAGGAAGCCATTTGGCCCATCGAGTTTGCACTGACCACAATCCCACCCCCGCCCTATTCTCGTAACCCCTCATATTTACCTTGCTAATCCCGCTGACACTGGGGTTAATTTAGCATGGCCAATCAACCAAACCTGCAGATCTTTGGACTGTGGGAGGAAACCGGAGCACCCGAAGGAAACCTGCGCAGACACGGGGAGAATGTGCAATTAAGTTGTGGAGATGGCATCATATTTTGGGAGCCAGATCAGTATATCCTGTACCAAGAAGGGAGTTGCTCCTAGCTGAATTACACAGTGCCCATTTGGGTATACCTAAGATGACAATGCTTGCCAGGAGTTATGTCTGGTGGCCTAGCATTGATGCCGACATTGACAAACTAGCTTAGCACTGTGTATAATGTGGATAAGTGTGAGGTTATCCACTTAGGTAGCAAAAACAGGAAGGGAGATTATTATCTAAATGGCGATAGATTGGGAGAGGGGAATGGGCAATGAGATCTGGGTGTCCTTGTGCACCTATCACTGAAACTAAGCATGCAGCTGCAGCAGGCAGTGAAGAAGGTAAATGGTATGTTGGCCTGCATAGTGACAGGATTTGAGTATACCAATAGAAATGTTTTAGTGCAATTGTATAAGGCATTAGTGAGGCCACGCCTGGGGTATTGTGGGCAGTTTTGGTCTCCTTATCTGAGGAAGAATGTTCTTGCTATAGAGGGAATGCAGAGAAGGTTTACCAGACTGATGGCGGAATGACGTATGAGGAGAGATTGAGTTGATGGGGATGATATTTGTTGGGAGTTTATAAGAATGAGGGGAGGATCGCAGAGAAACCTATAAAAATCTAGCAGGACTCGACAGGGTAGATGCAAGAAGGATATTCCCAATGGTGGAGGAGTCCAGAATTAGAAGTCATAGTCTAAGGATACGGGATAAACCATTTGGGACTGAGATGAAGAGAAATTTCTTCATGTAGGGTGTGGTGAGCCTTTGGAATTCTTTACCACAGAAAGCAGTTGAGGTCAAAACAAGAGGCAGTTAGATATAGCTCTTGTGACTAAAGAGATCAAAGGATATGGGAGAAAAGTGGGAACAGATTGCTGAGTTGGAAGATCAGTCATGATCATAATGAATCATAGAATCCTAACAATGCGGAAGGAAACCATTTGGCCCATTGAGTTTGCACCGACCACAATCCCACCCCAGCCCTATTCTCGTAACCCCTCATATTTACCCTGCTAATCCCCCTGACACTGGGGTTAATTTAGCATGGCCAATCAACCAAACCTGCAGATCTTTGGACTGTGGGAGGAAACCCGAGCACCCGAAAGAAACCTGCGCAGACACGGGGAGAATGTGCAATCTCCACACAGACAGTGACCCGAGGCTGGAATTGAACCCTGGTCTCTGGCGTTGTGAGGCAGCAGTGTGAACCATGGCCTACTCTTGCCCCTATTTTCTATGTTTCTATGTAGTTATCTAGCTTTCCCTTATAAATATTAATGTCATTCACCTTATCTATGCCATGAGATAATGGAAGTGAATTTAGATATTTCAGTTAGTTCCATATCTAGCATGTACGGGTGACCAATTTGTTTTAGGGAAGCAACAGTGACTCCCTAGGAATCTTCATCCAGAGGAGCAGCAGCCAGCATCATTGGTGCTTCTACTGGCCAACCTCCATGCAAAGATTAGCATCTGGGGTGGAATGGTTGATAACATATCGACATATCAGTACAATTGGATTGAATCATACTCTGGATGCACAGAAATACAAGACCAGCAAGTTAAATGCAGAGTGATCTAAGAATGGATTGTTAATAGCTAAACAGGCAGGCAGTTAGCTGATGAATAGAACCAGGCAAATTTAGAGGCATTTGTTTCTTAATGAGGATTGGTTTGAAAATGAACATACTAACTATGCTATGGGTGGCACGATGGCACAGTGGTTAGCACTCCTGCCTCACAGTGCCAGGGACCTAGGTTCAATTCCCGGCTTGGGTCACTCACTGTGTGGAGTTTGCATGTTCTCCCCGTGTCTGTGTGGGTTTCCTCTCAGTGCTCCGATTTCCTCCCACAGTCCAAAGATGTGCAAATTAGGTTAATTGGCCATGCTAAATTGCCCCTTAGTGTCCCAGGAAGTGTAGGTTAGAGGGATTAGTGAGGTAAATATGTAGGGTTGTGGGATAGGGCCTGTGTGGGATTGTTGTTGGTGCAGACTCGATGGGCCAAATGGCCTCCGTCGGCACTGTAAGGATTCTATGATTCTACTGTAAAAAATGGGCAGCAGACATGGTCCATAAGGGTCACACCATTTTACATCAGAGACCAGGGATTACATTTTTGACATTCATGTTTTGTGTGCTTTGTCTCGAAGCAGCTGAGTTATCAAATAATCTACTGATTATTTTACATTAGGGATTTTAAATAAGTCCACAACAAGGGCCACCAAAGATTTCTTTAAATTGCGACTATTTCTCATGATGTTGGCCGCGATTCTCCCGAATGAATTCTAAGTGCTGCTGCCAGCGGGAAATTTGGTGCATTTCCCGCTGGTGTTTGCAGTGCTGCGGAGGTGGGTTTCAACCACTTTAAAACTGGAAATAAATCCTTCCATGTCATCCAGGCCGAGCCAAATGCCTCAGATGGGTGAGGCTCCTGAATTGATGATCAGCTGTTCAGCTGACATTCAGGAACACTTCCTGCTTTTCCTTCTCTCAGAATAACTGAGGGAAGAATAACCCAGGGCGGAATCTTCCAGCCGTTCACGCCCCGTTGCCGCTGCAAGCAAGGACGAAGAATTTGGCACTCGGCCAACTCGCCGTTCACAGGAGCAGGACCAGAGAATCCCGCCACCACGACTGGCCAGAAGATCCTGCCCCCCCCCAAGTCTCAGATTAGTACAAGAAGCATTTCATGTTGGATCTTTTATGAGACCAATCTTTTTGAGTGAGAACTGTGGATTTACCCCTGACAGTCGATACTGCCGCAAGAACCCAGAAAAAAAATACTGAAGCCTGGAACTGAACTGTTCTCTAAAAACTTAGTTAGTCACAAGACGACTTAGATGTTCCATAAAATGTCCATTTAAAATATGTGATAGAACTGATTCAAACCTACAGTTTTCCCATGATAACTGCATCTCAATGGTTCTATCCTTCACACATATCCATGATGATAGAATAAGGTCTAGTCCTGAAATTGTACCCAGTGCAGGGTTATCAGGGTGGTACAACATACTGGGGTTTTGAGCTTGTATTTCAGAAAGCAGAGGGATATAGATTAGCAGATATAAAGCTTCACGTGTTTCCAATTTCATGTAATCATTGGAAGGCAAACCACCCCCCGCGCGGGGAGAGAGAGTTACCCCAATAGCAGCCCTTGCATACCTCCTCGTGACCAGCTGCCTACCATCTCACTCATAGATGCTGAAAATGGGATGAGAAAATCAGCATAAAGAGACTTGTAGTCTTACATAGTCCTCATGATGTACCGGGCGGCACGGTAGCACAGTGGTTAGCACTGCTGCTTCACAGCTCCAGGGTCCCGGGTTCGATTCCCGGCTCGGGTCACTGTGTGGAGTTTGCACATTCTCCTCGTGTCTGCGTGGGTTTCCTCCGGGTGCTCCGGTTTCCTCCCACAGTCCAAAGATGTGTGGGTTAGGTTGATTGGCCAGGTTAAAAAATTGCCCCTTAGAGTCTTGGGATGTGTAGGTTAGAGATTAGTGGGTAAAATATGTGGGGATAGGGCCTGGGTGGGATTGTGGTCGGTGCAGACTCGATGGGCCGAATGGCCTCCTTCTGCACTGTAGGGTTTCTATGATTCTATGTTCCAGAGTGCCAATGAATTACATTGTTATTCACAATTCTTAAGAAGGCAAACATTGATGAAGGGAAAGCAAAATAATGTAGAACGAGTCTGCTTCTTTAATGAACAGTTTTCACATGCAGGATGTGGCACGTTTGTTAAGTGTGGCATTGTCATAACTCTTATGGTCAATTTCAAATCCAACAAAAGTGGTGAAAAGAGGAAGTACTTCAGTGTGAACTGATTATATCAACAGTGAACTGTTTAATCTGCCCTGGAACGTTAGTCAGAAAAGCTTTTAGCAGCTAATGGACCATCAGTTCTGTGTGTAAACAAATCTCGGCTAGTCCCCTCTTTGATCTGCTTTGGAGCTGTCAATCAAAGCAATTCTAAGAGATTTCAGAGTTCTGGGGCTCATTCAAGCTAGAAAGGAGGATCTCCCCAGTGCAATTGAATGCTTCTGTCAATCAAGTTCTAAGAGTTTTCAGAGCAACTGGGGCTTATAAGTTTAATACAGATAGGAAATATACAGTAAATGGCAGAACCCTTAAGAGTATTGATAAGCAAAGGGATCTGGATGTACAGGTACACAGGTCACTGAAAGTGGCAATGCAGGTGGAGAAGGTAGTCAAGAAGGCATACGGCATGCTTGCCTTCATCGGCCGGGGCATTGAGTTTAAAAATTGGCAAGTCGTGTTGCAGCTTTATAGAACCTTAGTTAGGCCGCACTTGGAATATAGTGTTCAATTCTGGTCGCCACACTACCAGAAGGATATGGAGGCTTTGGAGAGGGTACAGAAAAGATTTACCAGGATGTTGCCTGGTATGGAGGGCATTAGCTATGAGAAGAGATTGGAGAAACTTGGTTTGTTCTCACTGGAGCGACGGAGGTTGAGGGGAGACCTGATAGAAGTCTACAAGATTATGAGAGGCATGGACAGAGTGGATCGTCAGAAACTTTTTCCCAGGGTGGAAGAGTCAATTACTAGGGGGCATAGGTTTAAGATGCGAGGGGCAAGATTTAAAGGAGATGTACGAGGCAGATTTTTTACACAGAGTAGTGGGTACCTGGAACTCGTTGCCGGCGGAGGTAGTGGAAGCGGATACGGTAGTGACTTTTAAGGGGAGTCTTGACAAGTACATGAATCGGATGGGAATAGAGAGATATGGTCCCCGGAAGGGTAAGGGGGTTTTAGTTAAGTCGGGCAGCATGGTCAGTGCAGGCTTGGAGGGCCGAAGGGCCTGTTCCTGTGCTGTAATTTTCTTTGTTCTTTGTTCTTTGTGGAAGAAGTAATGGGATTTCCCTGGTGAAACTGACAGCTCTTGTCACTCAAAGCATTTCAAAGAAGTCTGGTAACACCTGGGGCATCCGAAGTCAACCAAGGCAATCCCTACCATGGAAGGGAGTACTGCTCTGACTTTGAAGACTTCCACATGTTCAGAGGGCATGGATTTTAATGAGAACAGTCTATTAACAAGATTTTACAGAACACAGACAACAACATAGCGTTTTACCAGAAAGATGCCTAAAATCACCATCCCAGGAGTGATTTCCATGCTTTCCAGGACAACAAGGAGAAGCCTAGCCACGGGAGCCCCATCCCAAGGGAGACCCCTGATGTCAACTCCTTCCCCTCAGCCTGAGTCCTCCCACAATCCCCATGTCCATTGAGGGTTCCCCTCTGAAGCCTGGTAACCACAGAGAAGCCCTTGGGCAGAGTTGCAGGCAGTATTTACCACCCCCCACCCCTCCCCCCCCCCCTCCCCCCCACCCCCGCTTCGGAGTTCACGGCACCAAGTCCTCGATTGTCAGAGCCAGAACAAATAGGATGTCCCGCTGCGGGGGCGGGAGCATCCCAGGAGGCTGTTGAATTAGGCTTCCAGCCTGCTAATTGTCTTCAGCTATATTTAAATTAGTTCTGATCAGGTCCTCGCTCGTTCTGGATGAGAACCAGATCTGGCCAGATGCAGCGGGTTGGGAGAATCGTAACGGGTTTGATGCCGAGCGAGAGTATTGATTTGGCTTCACGCCTGATTCAGTGGGCCATCATGAATCCCGCCTAGGGCTAACGGCCCCGCAGTATCACCCTTGTTATTTTCCGTCAAGAGTTTTGCTATTTTAAATCCCTCACAAACTTCTTATTTTATGATTTGCCTTGTGCACGATTACTGTTTGTCTCATCTTCAAACGGCGAACCTCTGAGTATCTTGCAAGCTTGCAACTGTGCTTTAGCTGGCAGAGTATCTTTGGCATATCTGGGATGGGTAGCCGGACTGTCAGGTAGGAAATTGGAGAAAAAAATTCCAACATGACCGGCAGTTAAAAACAACATGATGTTTAGTGGGCGGCACAGTGGCACAGTGGTTAGCACTGCTGCCTCACAGCTCCAGGGACCCGGGTTCGATTCCCGGCTTGGGTCACTGTCTGTGCGGAGTTTGCACATCTCCCTGTGTCTGTGTGGGTCCCCTCCAGGTGCTCTGGTTTCCTCCCACAGTCCAAAGATGTGCGGGTTAGGTTGATTGGCTATGCTAAATTGACCCTTAGTGTCCTGGGATGCGTAGATTAGAGGGATTAGTGGGATAAACACGTGGGGTTAAGGGGATATGGCTTGGGTGGGATTGTTGTCGGTGCAGACTCGATGGACCGAATGGCCTCCTTCTGCACTGTAGGGTTTCTATGTTTCGAGGAGATCGAGAATTCTGAGTTCCCTGTCTGTAACTCCTCTTCATCCTCCTCCTCTGGATGTCTGCACTTCACTAAATATTGGGGTTAAGGATCCTGGAACGATTTTTTCCTTAAATTTTAGTTTGAGTCTGAAATTGGTTTATAATAATGCTTACATTTTTTGACTGATATTTCCAGTCTGTGAATTTGTGTGATCCTCACGCAGGGATGTTGCTTTTGCATTTCCAGTCAGTGTTTTCATGTGAATTGCATTGTGGGCAATTTGGACCATGATAAATTACTGCAATTTGTCAGTTTGCAAGAACATGACTCATTAGTTTTAACTTGATGTAAACCCTGCAGGACAACAACATACATTATCATAAAAATATATTAAAGAAATGACCGGCCTCAATATATATTTTAGAAACCTTAAGATATAACTTTGCAATAGGGCAGGTAATATTTATGAACACTGCTGATTGCAAGATGAACATCTATTTGAAGATTTTAATCTTTCCTGTCCAGATTAGCCAGAAGTAAAATATGCCACTTTTCCTTTGCCCAGTGATTCAGATATAAAGTGAAGTCTGGTTCAGACTACACCATATGCACTGTTCTGTTGATGCTTCAATAGTGAACCTCAAATACCTGCCACAGTACTGCTCGGTTCTGAAAATGTTCAAAAATGCTTTCACACAATCGCCGGAATTCGACCATCTCACCCATCACAGAATTGGAGCGGGTGAGGGGTGGACAACAGAAATGTCCATTGACCTCGGATGGAAATTTCCAGTCTCATTCGAGCAAGGCTGTAAAAACCAGCAAAATATCATGGAAATTATATAGAGCTTCTACAAACTACACAGAAATAAGCTAGTTTGAAATCAGCAATCCAAACTTCTCTGATGAAGGGTCATCCAGGCTTGAAATGTTGGCTCTATTCTCTCTCCATTGATGCTGTTTTTCTGTTTCAGTTAGTGCCCCAGGGAAGAAGGGAAGAAATGGAAGGATCTGTAGTAGATTCCTTGACAACTTGCTGTCAATCCATCAAATCACTTTAACCATTCACACCCTCCAACACTGATGCACAGTGGTAACAGAGTGTACCAACTACAAGATAAACTGCAGCAATTCACTACTGCTCCTTCAACAGCATCTTTCAAACCCACGACTACTATAACTAGGACAAGGGCAGCAGATTAATGGGGAAACCAACACCTGCACGTTCTCCTCCAAGCCACACACCATCCTGATGTGGAAATATATCGCCATTCATAAAAACATAGAATCATAGAAACCCTTCAGTGCAGAAGGAAGTCATTCGGCCCATCAAGTCTGCATTGACAACAATTCCACCCAGGCCCTATCCCTGTAACCCCACACATGTTTACCTGCGAGTCCCTCTAACCTACGGATCCTGGGACGCTCAGGGACAATTTAACATGGCCAACGTACCTAACCAGAATGTTTTTCAGACTGTGGGAGGAAACCGGAGCACCCGGAGGAAACGCACACAGACGCAGGCAAAATGTGCAAACACACACACAGTCACCTAAGTCAGGAATCTAACCCAGGTCCCTGGAGCTGTGAGGCAGCAGTGCGAACCACTGTGCCACTGTGCCATCCGTAAATCAAAGTGGAGAATATAGGCACTTTGATTTATGGGCAGCACGGTGGCACAGTGATCACTGGTCACTGTCAATGGGTCAAAATCCTGGAACTCCCTCCCTAACAGAACTGTGGGTGTACCTGTAATGTATGGACTGCAGAGGTTTAAGAAGGCAGCTCACCACTACTTTCTCGAGGGCAATTAGGGATGGGCAATAAATGCTGGCTGAGTCAGCTATGCCCACATCCTATAAATGAATAAATAAAATGATGGAATCTACCCTCAAGTTCAGATTTAATAATCTACTCATCAATGTGAAACATTCGCCAAAATTTTACTGCTGTGCTGTTCATGCTGCTGCCAAGGGGTTGAATGGGAAACCCCATTGACAGTAGCAGGACCATAAAATCCCACCGTCAGTGAGCGGCACGCCTCCTCCTGCCACCACAAAGCATGCCGCGGAGAAGGATAAAAATTGTCCAACATTCCTATTCTCAGTCCATTGTACACAGTTCTGGCCACCCTATATTAGAAAGATATTATTAAACTAGAAAGAGTGCAGTAAAGATTTACTAGGATGCTATTGGGACTTGATGGTTTGAGTTATAAGGAGAGGCTGGGTGGACTGGGACTTTTTACCCGGGAGTGTAGGAGGCTTAGGGGTGATCTTATAGAGGTCTATAAAATAATGATCACAGATCAGCTAGATAGTAAATATCTTTTCCCAAAGGTAGGGGAGTCTAAAATTAGAGGGCATAGGTTTAAGGTGAGAGGGGAGAGATACAAAAGGGTCCAGAGGGGCAATTATTTCACACACAGGGTGGAGAGCGTCTGGAACAAGCTGCCAGAGGTAGTAGTAGAGGCAAGTACAATTTTGTCTTTTAAAAAGCATTTAGACAGTTACATGAGTAAGATGGGTATAGAGGGATATGGGCCAAATGTGGGCAATTGGGACTAGCTTAGCGGTAAAAAAGGACAGCATGGACAAGTTGGGCCAAAGGGCCTGTTTCCATGCTGTAAACCTCTATGATTCTATGATTCACAGATGAACTATTTCCAGCACATTCTGTTTTTATTCATTTTGACTATTTTTGCCTGTTTATGTATTCTTTCCAATTTTTCATTTGTGTGTTCTTGATAATTCTGTTCAGGACAGAGGAAGCAAGTGTTAATGAGATCGCCCCAATGATTAGCAGCTGGAGCAGAGGTTCTGAAGATGGGGTCTGCAGCGATCTACTGTGGTGGGAGAGTTGTATACCCCTTAGGGGTATAAAATGGATTATGACGACACTGCCAACCTGTGAGTATCCAGTTTTAATTGAAGTCTGAAGGAAAAAATACTCATCTGAATGCCTGTTTCGAGGTGAATAGACCGAGTGAGATGTTGAGATGGTGCCAGACCCATTTTATCCTCATCGCCAATGTAATGATGTACACTACAGATTTCGTCAGAAACACAAAGGGAATTTATTAACAATGGTACAGCAACCAGCTTTCCCAGTCCCTACATGCCTGCTATATGCCTTCAGACTGTCTTCTGCCCAAGAGAAGGCTCCATCCCCTGGGCGATTACCCACTCTCAATGCCAATTGGTCCGTCATGCCAGGCGACCCTCTTCTGCTGTGTTTTCCTTGAAGGGACAATCACCACAATACTGTATTGTACTCATAATATGAAAGTAGCGCTGCATGTGAAACGGGTTTCAATAAAGCTTTTGGAGAAATGTAATTTACCTCCAGGTTTCAGTCTGTTAGGTGTGTCTGCTTCACACTGCAGAGATTGTCATTCCTTGGCAGGAGCTCAGAGCAGCAAGAGCCCAAGGAGAAGAGTGCACAGGGAGCAGAGTGTAGAGAAGGAACAAAATGAGACCAAATCTCAGAGAAAGAGGGAGCAGGAGCAGGGAGAGGGAACTAGAGGGGCGGACGCAGAGTGAGCCTGGATTAGCCGATACAGTCAGAAGTTTAGAAATACGTAGAAAAAAAAAATGAAGAGAAAATAGTCCTCAGAAGTAAGGTCTGGTGTTTGGAAGTGGAATGAAGGACTTCCAGCAGCAAGGTTCTGGTGTTTGGAACTGGAAAGAAGGCCCAGACCTGTCAAAAAAAAGGGAAAAAAAACCTCAAAAAGTCTGGGTCTCCAGTGAAATCAACAAAAAAACCAGCACATCAAAAAGAAGAGGAGAAGCAACTCTTCAAATGGCCTGAGGGAAGAAAGGGCTGCAGAGACCATTGGAGGAGCTTTCCATCTGTGGAGAAGTGACATTTTAAAAGTTTAAATAAAGGTTCAAAGGAGGAGCAGAAGGTTCCCATTAAAACTTCAAAAGCTTTGGAAAAGCACATAGAGAATCAGCAACTGCTGACAGTTTAAAAAAAGCTGACAGTCTTAAAATGGTAATGCATTTAAAGAGGTATTGTATTTAAAGAGGTAATACATTTAATGCAGCAACCACAAGAAGAAACAGAAGACTATGGACAGGAAAATTGAACAAGCAGAGGACAACTCTCAAAAAATGACCATAAGCAGCACTCAGAGGAGGCAATAAGATCTCAGGGAAGAGGTAGTGGAAAGCTCCACAAGGAGGGCATTGAAAGACTCCAAGAGAGTAACAAATGACAATGGGGTGATCTTACCAAAAAATCTTTTAAAAGTCTTACCAAAGATTTTACCAAAAAAATGAGTGTGAAAATGGGAGAGAATCGCACCTATTTTTGGGCAAGCTCCGATCTCACAATCTTCAGGTACCTGAGGTAAAGTGTGATTCACGCCAGAAAGGAGAGTGGACAGAGTCTATTCTTGCTGGGAAGCTGGCAGCGGGCTGCTAAAGGGCGCTAATGCATATGTGCCCTGATCTCCCAGTGCACTGTGTACATAGACAGTGCACTGGGCAATCGGGGGGGGGCTATTGTCGGGATGATTGTGGGGGGTGGGGTGCGATGTCCAGCTGGGAGAAGGTGGAGTGCATGACAATCTCCCAGTGCACTATGTACACAGTGCACTGGGAGATTGTCACCTGGTCCACTCCCGCCCCTCGCCGGACAATTGTCCCCCCGATCGCCGCCCCCGTTCACCCCGCCGGTTGATCGCCACCCCACCAGTCGATTGCCACCCCCATTTCACCCCCCACGACCGATCCCTGATGCAGAGTATGCAGCTCTCCACATCTTGCCTCTCCTTAGGCCCTGCCCCTTGGCACTGCCCGGTCTCCAGGATGCCAGGCAGGTACTAGCAGGCTGGCACTGACAGGCTGGAAATGCCTAAAGGATACTGCTTGCCCCTGCACCCGACCCACCCTGGGGCCTCAATGGCCTCCGGGCCCACTAGTGAGGCCATAACACCTGGTTCCCGTTGCTGGGGGCCATACATGATACTTGCTGGTGAGGAACTCCACCAGTGAGGCTATTGAGATAAGATAATCTGGATGATTGCGTTTCGGTTTCACTAATAATGTTAAACTTAACTTACGAATATTAAAATCAACCTTGCGCCCTTCCCGGCAATTCAGTTCCAGTATCATTGCGAGAGGCGAGAAACTGGGCGTGAAGCTGTTTCTTCACCGCTCGCATGACCTTACCAGCTCACCACACCATTCGACCGGCATGGTGAGCCGGTAAATGAATGGAAATGGGTTAATTGTAGAATGTAAACAAGTCAAAACTTCGTTAAGAAAGACCTGACCAACAGTGAAGCCAAAAAAGGGCTAAAGCTGAGACAAGTAGATTTCATTTGTGAAATGTACATGTCCAGTAAGAAGATGGTGGATTCACCTCAGAAGAAACTTGAAATTAAAGACTTCAAAAGAAACTAGGAACTACTGAACATAAAAGAGGAATCAGCAAAAAGAATTAAAGCTCTAGAGAAGGTGAAATGACTGACAGCAAACCTGGAGAATAAAATGTTAAAAAAAATTATAAAATGAAGTTAAGAAGGAGAAATTATTGAGAAAGTGGAGAATAAGCCTAACTCCATGAGACAGCAATTGGAAAATAAGAACAAGTCCAGTGAAGAAGTGCATCAAGAGAATAAGAGCTTGAAGAATGTAGCAAGACAATGAGAAATTAACTGAAGAAGTAAAAACATTGAAATTGACAGCAGATTCAGCAATTCAAACAAAGAAACTGAGATTATGTGCCAAACAAGATTGCTGAAATGATCGCATGAATGGAGAAGCAGCAAGCCTGTGTGGAAGAGTTCCATGCAAGACCATTATTGGAACTGTACTTAGTTAAAGCCAGCAAGTAAAAGTTTGGAGGCAGAGTGAGAGGGCATGGGATCCAAGGGGCTGTTGCCTTGTGGATCCAGGACTGGCTTGCCTGCAGAAGGCAGAGAGTGGTTGTAGATGGGTCTTTTTCTGAATGGAGGTCGGCCGCCAGTGGAGTGCCCCAGTGATCTGTTCTGGGACCCTTGCTGTTTGTCATTTTCATAAATGACCTGGATGAGGAAGTGGAGGGATGGGTTGGTAAGTTTGCCGATGACACGAAGGTTGGTGGTGTTGTGAATAGTTTGGAGGGATGTCAGAAGCTGCAGCGCGACATAGATAGGATGCAAGACTGGGCGGAGAAGTGGCAGATGGACTTCAACCCGGATAAATGTGTAGTGGTACATTTTGGCAGGTCAAATGGGATGAAGGAGTATAATATCAAGGGTAAGACTCTTAGCAGTGTAGAGGATCAGAAGGACCTTGGGGTCCGAGTCCATAGGACTCTTAAATCGGCCTCGCAGGTAGAGGAGGTGGTTAAGAAGGCGTATGGTGTGCTGGCCTTCATCAATCGAGGGATTGAGTTTAGGAGTCGGGAGATAATGATGCAGCTTTATAAGACCCTCGTCAGACCCCACTTAGAGTACTGTGCTCAGTTCTGGTCGCCTCATTACAGGAAGGATTTAGAAATTATTGAAAGGGTGCAGAGAAGATTTACAAGGATGTTGCCTGGATTGGGTGGCATGCCTTATGAGGATAGGTTGAGGGAGCTCTGTCTTTTCTCCTTGGAGAGACGAAGGATGAGAGGTGACCTGATAGAGGTGTACAAGATGTTGAGAGGTATAGATCGGGTGGATTCTCAGAGGCTTTTTCCCAGGGCTGAAATGGCTGCTACGAGAGGACACAAGTTTAAGGTGCTGGGGAGTAGGTACAGAGGAGATGTCAGGGGTAAGTTTTTCACTCAGAGGGTGGTGGGTGAGTGGAATTGGCTGCCGTCAATGGTGGTGGAGGCAAACTCGATAGGGTCTTTTAAGAGACTTCTGGATGAGTACATGGGACTTAATAGGATTGAGGGTTATAGGTAAGCCTATATATAGGCCTAGGTAGGTAGGGACATGACCGGTAACTTGTGGGTCGAAGGGCCTGTTTGTGCTGTAGTTTTTCTATGTTTTATGTTCTATCTCATCAATGAGCCATCAAGAAATGTTTTCGAATCTTTAATCACTGAAGAATTTGGGCTTGAGTAACTTAGTTACGAAGATTGCAAAGATAAAATTGCCATACTCCCAGAGGATCATAGGCTGCTGACCCCTTTGAGGTGGAGAGCTGACGAGTGGTGACTTAACCTGAGGATCATCACACCTCAGGCGAAGGACAAGGTTGAGAAGTCAGAGCCTTCGCGAATAACCTCAACCGGTACGGGAATTGAACCAGCACTGTTGGCGTCACTCTGCAGCAGTAACCACCTGTCCAACCAACTGACCCCACACGGGGGAGCCATTACAGATAAAGGGCACCACAGCGATCCTAATGACACACAGGTAGCAGTCAGCTCAACTTCTGCTCATCATTGTACGGGGACAAGGACCTGGCCTCAAGGGGAGAGATTAGCTCCAACATATCAGACTGAACTGGCTGTATATCTTCAGGCTGGGTGCGAGGGCACTGTACAAAATCATCAATAAGTGCCACAAAGTTTTCCAGGAAGGGCTTTAAAAAATAAGGGGAGCCAAAGCTAAGCTCTAAGTCGACCCCAATGCTAAGCCTAAGTATTTTAGAGCGAAACCAGTTCCATACTCCCTATTGGAAAAGGTGGGGTCAGAACTAGAACACCTGGAAAAGCTGGGCATCATAGGAATCATACAATTTGCAGAGTGGGCCACACCAGTTGTTCCTGTCCTCAAGCCAGATAAGTAGGTCCAACTTTGTGGAGATTTTAAGTCAACAGGGTTTCTAAACTTGTCAGATACCCTATGCCCCAGATTGAAGACCTGTACACCAGGTTAACTGGTGGCCAAGCAATTTCTAAATTGGACGTGAGACATGTGTAACTCCAACTTGAATTAGATAAGCCTTGCTGGAAGTGTGGTACAATTAATATGCACAAAGACCTATACAGGTACACTTGCCTGCTCTTTGGGGGCTTGTCTGCATGTACCATTTTTCAACGGGTCGTGGAGAACATACTCCAAGGATTACCTCGGGTACGACATTTTGGTCGCAGGAACTTCTGAACGTGAACACCTAGCAAATCTGGAAAAGGTCTTATAGCGATTCTTGGAGGTCTTGAGGTATGCCTGAAAAGGGAAAATGTGTCTTCCAAGCAAGTGCAGTGACCTATTTGGGCTATCGGTAGATGGAGGTGCCAAATCCAAGGAACCCCTCGGAATTGAAATCCTTCCTGGGTTTAGTGAATGATTATCCCTAATCCCTAATAATCCCTAGATAATCCCTAATTATCCCTAATAATTCCTAATCAGGCTTCCTTACTGGCCCCCTTGCATACCTGACTGTGGAAACATCAAAGGTAGTCTTGGGGGGTGGGGGTGGGGGCTGCAGCTGGAGGCTTTCAACAGCGGTAAACAGCAACTTTTGTCCACTAATTTATTGACCATTTTGATCCAAAAAAGGATCTCATCCTGACACGCGATGCCTCTCCTTACAGGATTGGCATAGTACTGGCACACCGCTGGAAAGATGGGACAAAGAAGCCTATTGCGTACGCCTCTAGGACCCTCTTGCTTGCTAAGTGGAGGTATTCCCAAATTGAGAAAGAGGGGTTGCAGATGTCTTCTGTGATAAAAAGTTCCATCAATAGGTCTAAGATACTTCATCGTAGTAACTGATCATAAAGCATTACTGGGACTTTGTAAAGAAGACTAGGTAATACCGCCCCCCCCCCCCCCCCCCCCCCCACATTGCCACTGCCCGGATACAGCATTTGACTTTGTTACTGGTGGCTTATAAATACCTCTTAGAACATGACTCTGGGACATGGATAGTTAACACCAATGCATTGAGTCATCTGCCATTGCCCACAAGCCCGGCTTTGTTGCCAGCTGTGGAAGAGGTTGTGATAACCCTCAATTTTGTGGACAACCTGCCAGCGTCTGCAAGGCAAATCAAGGCCTGGACATAAAAGGACCTCATCCTATCTAAATGAAAATATATATTATGTGGGGGATTCAGAGAACAGCCCTCAGATGAAATGAAATCCTATGTGACGAAGAAAGACGAGCTCAGTATTGAGGATGGCATCATCCTTGGGGAATCCTGCGTTATTGCCCCACATTCAGGACAACGTCTGATATTTACGGAATTACACCATGGCCACCCTGGGATTTCAAAGTGAAAATGTTAGCCAGGAGCTACATGTGGTGGCCTGGTCTTGATGCTGACATTATCAACTTGGTCA
Source organism: Mustelus asterias (assembly GCF_964213995.1). Lineage (NCBI taxonomy): Eukaryota > Metazoa > Chordata > Chondrichthyes > Carcharhiniformes > Triakidae > Mustelus > Mustelus asterias. The sequence continues at coordinate 32,601,515 of NC_135804.1, forward strand.
GGCAGTGTGAGCCACACCAGAAGAATCAACCCCCCCCCCCCCCCCCCCCCCCACCCTCCCCAACCAGCTTCCCTATATCCATGGGAGTAGCCTGGTAAGCCCTGGGTGCGAGTGCATGTGGACATCGCCAGGCCATTTTTGGGTTCCATGTTCTTAATTATGCGCATAGTATGTGACATTCTGGTCTCTGACAATGACACTATCTTTACAAACACCGAGTTTCAGCCCTTCGTGCTCTCCAATGGAATCAAACACATTAGGACAGCACCCTACCACCCATCATCGAATGGGCTGGCCAAACTGGCCGAGCAGACATTTAAGTTCGGCATGAAGGACCAATCTGCAGAGTCCACTGAGATCAAACTGGCGGGATTATTATTCAACTATTGGACTTCCCTCACACAACGACAGGAATCGCCCCAACAGAATTGTTGATGGGATGGAGGCTTCGGGCAAGATTAAGTCTACTGTTTCCAAACCTGGAGGGGAGGGTGTCCCAACAAGAGAACCAGAAGAAGAACTATGATTTTGCAAGGACAGTAGGAACATTCAAATCCGGTGACCCAGTCCACGTGAGGAACTTCAGGGATGGCCTCAGTTGGGTCCAAGTGCAGGGCAAAATTGTCAGGAGTAGAAAGCCTGTGCCAGTGCAGGCCTCACTACTAGCCATGGGTGCAACCACTGCCAGCAACAAGCCACAACTAGAGGCTGTCCCTCTAGTCTCTCCAAGTGATGAGGACTGGGATTCTAAAATGGGGACAGAAATCAGTCTTGCTTCAGATGGAGGCCCCATCTGAAGCAAGACATCAGGAAGAAATGGCATCAGTGGCTTTGCGGCACTCCCTTCTAAAGCAGAGGCCTCCAATCTATGTCATACCCTTGGATCCGGCCCTGCCTCCAATCGACCCCAGGCCGGTCGCTAAGCAGTGGAAGAGACCCTCCCATGGCGGTGGTTTTGAGGAAGAAACAGACTTGAAGGGAGAGGGATGTTATGATGGCCATGGGGGATCATCAATAGATCCCCCCATGGGCCTCGTAGAGTACGAGCCCCCCTATTTAGCAAGCGGAGACTCTCGCCCAATAGGGAAAGAGCAGTGGGATGCTGGATCCATTCAGGCCGGCAGTTGAAGGGGCTTGACCTGTACACTGTAGCCGCTGAGTGGTATTTTATACATGTTGTGAATAAAGGGTGATAGTGATGGAAGGCTGGTGTCGGCGAGATTATTACAAACTCCATTGGTATCATGGAGGTCTGACTGCAATTTTAACATGGGCCTGTGTAGGGAAGCTGTTGTGGCCTTCGAACTAGGCCACCTCAGCGCTGAGAGAAGCTGGGATCTGATCAGGCCTGAAACAATGGGCAGCACGGTGGCACAGTGGTTAGCACTGCTTGCTCATAGCACCAGGGACCCGGGTTCGATTCTCGGCTTAGGTCACTGTCTGTGCAGAGTCTGCACGTTCTCCCCTGTGTCTGTGGGGGCTTCTTCCCACAGTCTGAAACATGTACTGGTTAGATGCATTTTCCATGCTAAATTCTCCCTCAGTGCACCTGAACAGGTGCAGGAGTATGGTGACTAGGGGATTTTCACAGTAACTTCATTGCAGTGTTAATATAAGCCTACTTGTGACACTAATAAATAAACTTAAAACTTAAAAAGGGTGAGAAAAAGTGTGCCATTGAGTCCCACATGGGAAACCATGCATGGCCCCTGCCTCGGGATTCATTCCTTCTCCAGATCGCCATCTCCTGACTACTGGGAACAGATCCTATGGCTCCCTGATGGCAGCCTCCTGTGAAGTCTCGCTCTTGTTCATCAGCCAGTTGATATTTTTCGCTGGAAGACTAACAGGGTCACTGGCGATACATGAAGGTTAAAATCTCCTGGCTGTGCAGGGCTGAATGGTCTCCCATTTGCCCAGTCCTGGCTGCAAGGCTTATACAGTAAGAGTTTTAACAACACCAAGTTAAAGTCCAACAGGTTTATTTGGTAGAAAATGGCATTTGCTACCAAATAAACCTGTTGGACTTTAACCTGGTGTTGTTAAAACTCTTACTGTGTTTACCCCAGTCCAACGCCGGCATCTCCACTGCAAGGCTTATGCCAGGGAGTTAAAATTGAGCCTTTGAATTCTTTGCTGCAATCACAGATCGTCACATTGTCTTTCTGGTGTCTAATTTAAAACATTCTGATTCTTCCACCAAAAGAGGTATCACTACTTGTCCTTGAACTCCTGCTTTCAAGCTTTCATTCCACATCAGATTTGTGTCAAAATGTTAGCTTCTCAAAATGTATTTATTTACTTCAAACTCAGCTAGTTTTCTCTTGAATAACTTCCTTCTCTTGAGAAATGACAGTTTCTCTCAGGTATTTTTCCACACACTGCAAAGTTTGTTGGCACAGTGTTTCCTGGTTTTCTTCTCTTCCTGCGACTAAAATAATAAACTTTCGACAACAGATTGTGCTCCTCTTTTCAGCATTCAACCCACGTCATTGCTTTCAGCTTTTCTGAACAACCAGATCTCCGTGAAGCAACTCACTTAGTCATATCTTTCAGCGTCAACTTCTCCCAGTTCAAGAAGCATGCCGACTTCGCCGCATTATCTCTCTTTCCAACAGATGGTCTTAGTTAAAGAACAAAAGGTTTTAATTTATATGAGTAACTTTCAGGACATCAGGAACATTCCCGAGCCCATTACGGCCAATTAAGTCATCCTGAAGTGCAGTCACTGTTGTGATATAGGGAATGTGACAACTAATTTGCACCTAGCAAGGTCTCACTAACAACTCTGTGATAATGACCAGATAGTTTGTTTTATTGGTGTTGATTGATATATCTATAAATTGGCCAGGCTCTTCAAAATAATATCACAGGGTCTTTAACACCCTTCCAGAGATTGAGGGCTCAACCAAAAGATGTCATCTCTGACAGTACGGCATCCCCTCAGCACCCCACTGGAGTGCCAACCTGGATTATATGCTCAAGTCTCACCCCATGACTGTCTTACTCAGGAGGTGCGTGCTACCACTAAACCATGACTACAACCAAGGGAATGTCACCATTTCCACTTGTCCCCCGTCGCTCTTTACAGCTGGTCAATTTCTCATTTAACAAGGGCTGGCTCCTCACAATTTTCTTTTAACAGCCTCTCCAATCTATTCGCCATTTCGGAGTCCTACTCACGTGCTCAACCCCAATTCATATTTGGTGCAGATTGAATAATATTACTTTTAGTCTCCCGGATAATCTCTACATGTCTTCTCCAATACACACGAACAGACGAATTAGGAGCAGGAGCAGGCCATTCAGCCCCTCAAGCCTGCTCTGCCAATCAATCAATAAGGTCATAGCTGATCCAATTGTGGCCTCAACTGCACTTTCCATCCTACCCCCAATATCCTTTGATTCTCTTCTCAGTCAAAAGTCTATCTAATTCAGCCTTAAAAATATTCAATGATGCAGCCTCCACTACTCTCAGAGAAGAGAGTTCCAGTCTCACACTCTCTAAGGGAGAATAAAACAGTCTCCTATCTCCATACTAAATCGGAGAACGCTTATTTTTAAACTGTGTTCTAATCTCTCCCATAAGAGGAAACCTCCTTTCATCATCCACCCCGTTAAATCCTGTCAGGATCTTATATGTTTCTATAAGATCACCTATCATTCTTCTAAACTTCAATGGGTACAGGCCCAATCTGTTCAACTTTTCCTGATAGGATAACCTCCTCATCCCAAGAATCATCCGGGCGACCCTTGCCATTGATGTTATGAGCTCGGGGAAGCTCTGATCTTGGTTTGCATTAACACTGACTTGCAAAATGATCACCCTTTCCCATTTTGTACTGAACGGTTATCAAAGTGGTGGTTGCATTGACATTTATTCATTTCATGTCATTTGCGCTTTGCCTGACAGCAGGTCCTTGGCTCATTGTCTGCTGATGTTTCATCCTGGGCTGTTTGGTTGGCAGTGGTGGTTCGCCACTGTCTTCCACTCTCAGGGCAGGGTGAGGAGGTAGAACCCAAGTCTACCTCGGTAGGAGTGGGAATCCAACTTGTGGAGTTGCTGCTATTCTGAAACAAATGCTAGCCACCTAGGCAATTCAACTAATTACCCACTGCCCCCACCCCCTATTTATTCATTGGAAACTCATTGATCATGGACTTCTTTCACTGGGGACTGAAACTGAACCTTTGAAGCTGCAGTTGTTCTGCATATACGACACCAGTATCTTATTTACTGCGAGATCAGCAGCTCTTAATAACTCACACATGGTTCTATCACCAATAAGATTACAAAGGCATTTGGCAGTGAGACAATGGTCCACGTTTTCATGGATGTGTCACATTCTGGCATAGAATTTAAAGCACTTCAAAATCATTTATCATTTAGGATTGCAGTATCAACATGTTGAGAATCAATAAGATAACACTGAAATTATTGCTTCCAACTGCACAGCGTTTCGACAAATTATCTTTAATATATGGGTGTCTGGTTGGTTCAATCTCCATACCATTTGTATGATTTCACCAGTTTCTTCCTCGAGATTTGTCTGCAGAATTATTTAAGTTCCATAGCAATGATTATATTTTGACAGCCTTTCTCTGGTGGCCTGTCACCACCACAACATAATGCCAGTCTGGAAATTTACAAACTCTCCTGGTGCTCCCGTTGCACGGAGGACTTCGTAGTGTTAGTTCAGAATATCTCTGCACACCCACCCTTAGTGTTCTAGAAATACATAGATTTAGCTAAAGTCAGCTAACTATACCAGCCATTCAGCTGAGGGTGTAGTTTATGATTTCACATTCTCAGCTTGGAGCCTGAGTCTTCAGGAGAATATAACCTAAATTTCGGTTTGGAGAAAAATGGGCTCTGAAGAAATTTCTGTCCAATGAGCTCTGTGCACAATTCCTGACAAGTAAATCTCCAATGCCAGCACGTGAAGTTGTGAGATATATTATTACACAAAATCTTAGCAACTCTTTGGGCAGCACGGTGGCACAGTGGTTTGCACTGCTGCCTTATAGTGCCAGGAACTGGGTTCAATTCCGGCCTCGGGTAACTGTCTGTGTAGAGCTTGCACATTCTCCCTGTGTCTCCTCCGGGTGCTCCGATTTCCTCCCACAGTCCAAAGATTAGGTTGATTGGGCATATTCAATTGCCATTTATTGTGCGGGAGTTTAGCAGGGTAAATACGTGGGGTTGCGTGGATAGTGCCTGGGTGGGTAGTTCGATTCCCTGAACTAACAAGATAATTACCCCCCAATAACCTGGTTGCATATGGTCCATATGCTGTGTGAACTCCCACTGAGGGAAGTCTGAGCAAGAACATTGTTTAGAGGAATTTACAGACTTCAGCAGCCATTTAAGGGGCCACTTTTCAATTAGGCCCACGAGAAATCTCCAAAATATATCTTTTAAAATGTGCACTTTAGCCTCTGTTGATGGTTGCCAGGTTCCAGTGGCAGGTTTGAGTTGTCTGAGCTTCCTATGATCACAAGTAAAAATTATGCTGTGGTTCCAATGATATCATTGCGTTTTCAACATATTAAGTCATCTCTACCTTGGGCTGATGTCTTTTCAGTGCTTGAAATGATTCTAGTTCAAACAGCAGTGGGCAGGTACACATTGGGAACATGGTGTAAACGTTCCAATGGCCATCTTGATAACTCCAGTTCTGTATCTATGATCAGAAAACTTACTGCTCATTTACATTTTCCCCCAGCAGGAAACAGCCACTTTCTCCAGTGTAGGTCATTGACAGTATCTTGGTAAGTCTTACAAACAAGGGCTTGATTTCTAAATGGCAGCATGCACACTTCACAATGGATAATAAACTCTAATGATGATAGCAGAGTACCAGGAGAAGCCTCGTGCGGTATATGTAGGACTAACATATGCGTACAGTCATGGAAGAATGGTTGCACTGCCGGTCCCGAAAGGCAGCCGGAGTACGCTTCCGAACTCACAGCCCTGCCAGCCTCTTCCGAGTTGTCACGAATTGAGCAATGGACTCCTCTTCAAGTTTATAAAATCTGAACCGCTCTGCAATCACCAGTGGGGTTGGGAGCGAAATGAGCTTTCAATGCATCGCACAATTCTTGGTAAGTTTTCTCAGCCAGTATTTCAGGTTGTACCAAACTTCTTAAAACAGCGAAGGTCTTGCACCCAATTAACACAGAACACAATGCAGGTCTGCAGTGAGACCTTCAGAGTTGCAGGTTATAAATACAATGATGTATCCCTCAAACTGCTGTAGGTTCAACTCGGCAAGTGATTCTCGAATTCAACGTTAACGTACTGAGTGATCAGTCCAAAGATGTGCGGGTTAGGTTGATTGGCCATGCTAAAATTGCCCCTTAGTGTCCTCAGATGCATGGGTTAGAGGGATTAGTGGGTAAAATATGTAGGGATATGGGGGTGGGGCCTGGGTGGGATTGTGGTCGGTGCAGACTCGATGGGCCGAATGGCCTCTTTCTGTACTGTAGGGTTTCTATGATTTCTATGATTTAGATAACTTCATGTCTGGGATTCAAAGACTCCATTTCAGCCCAGTGGTCTGCTCCCGCACATCGGTGATGTCACTCGATTTGGGGAAAATGATGGGCCTGTTGCAAATACCTGTGGAGCTGGGGCAGCTTCACATGGGGCACATTTGCTGATAGCTGTCGGTGAGAAGCAGCTTCTGCCAGTAATGACACATATGAAGTGGGTTGTTGTTTTCAGTGTTAGGAGGAGGCGGCGAGAGGGAGATTCAGGAGGAGTGATTCTCCCGTTGCCAAGTCACTGACTGTGCTGGCACACATTGACCCACAGACAATGCCACTCTGGGACAGATTTCTTGCTATGGAAAGAGAAAATGCAGTCACAGTGTTGTGACTGAAGTAAGCCCCTGTCACTCACTGTGACACCACCTCCAGTGCTTCTGCACAAGTGACAATCAGGGCGGAGGGATAGACCAACAGGACTGAATGAAACAACAAAAGGCTATTTGTGCGACACACGGCAATCCCTCGTTAATCTTTCCAAATCTGATACTAAACACACATGTGCGAAACAAAAATATGCAGAATGAAAGTTGCATTCCAATAAGAAACTATATAATAAGGCAGGGATATGTTCCTGAATTGTAATTTTTATATTAACCTACCTGTTCCAAACAGTTATCTGCTCACTAACATGCCAGACACCCCTGCTCACCGAATCCCTGCTTAACTCTCCCTCTCACCATGTCCTCACTGAATCTCCCTCTCGCCGCCTCCTCCCAATCTCCCTCTCGCTGCCTCCTCCCAATCTCCCTCTCACCACCTCCTCCCAATCTCCCTCTCACCGCCTCCTCCCAATCTCCCTCTCGCCGCCTCCTCCCAATCTCCCTCTCGCCGCCTCCTCCCAATCTCCCTCTCACCGCCTCCTCCCAATCTCCCTCTCACCGCCTCCTCCCAATCTCCCTCTCGCCGCCTCCTCCCAATCTCCCTCTCGCTGCCTCCTCCCAATCTCCCTCTCACCGCCTCCTCCCAATCTCCCTCTCGCTGCCTCCTCCCAATCTCCCTCTCGCCGCCTCCTCCCAATCTCCCTCTCACCGCCTCCTCCCAATCTCCCTCTCGCTGCCTCCTCCCAATCTCCCTCTCGCCGCCTCCTCCCAATCTCCCTCTCACCGCCTCCTCCCAATCTCCCTCTCGCCGCCCCCTCCCAATCTCCCTCTCGCTGCGTCCTCCCAATCTCCCTCATTCCACCTCACAATCTCCCTCATTCTTCCTCCTCCTGAATCCCCCTCTCGCCGCCTCCGCCCAATCTCCCTCATTCCACCTCACAATCTCCCTCATTCTTCCTCCTCCTGAATCCCCCTCTCGCCGCCTCCTCCCAATCTCCCTCATTCCACCTCCCAATCTCCCTCATTCTTCCTCCTCCTGAATCCCCCTCTCGCTGCCTCCTCCCAATCTCCCTCATTCTTCCTCCTCCTGAATCCCCCTCTCGCTGCCTCCTCCCAATCTCCCTCATTCCACCTCCCAATCTCCCTCATTCTTCCTCCTCCTGAATCCCCCTCTCGCTGCCTCCTCCCAATCTCCCTCATTCCTCCTCCTCCCAATCTCCCTCTCGCCGCCTTTTGCTTTCCTCTCTCTGGGTTTAGCTGCACCCAATAATTCCAGTCAATGTGACCAACTCGCTTACACTTCTGACATTGGGCCTCTCGTGTCCAGCATTTTGACTCCCTGTGGCCTGTCCTGTCACACCGGTGGCATTCCGCTGGCGGCACCAAACTCTGTGGGGTTTCTGCTACCTTACGCGCCTGGGCACTGACACTCAACTGCACTGCTTCTCTATAGAAGGCGGCGAACTCTATAGAAGTTGTAATTTCCACGGCGGAGTTAAACTCTAAATTATTTTCAGTTGATAACCTCCGCTGGATGGCTTCATGTCTAAGGCCACAAACCAGCCGCTCCCGTAAGGCATCTTTGAGTACGTTTCCGAACTCGCAGTGTTCTGCCAGTCTCTTCAGAGTTGCCACAAATTGAGCAATGGACCTCTCTTTGAGTTGGTCGCGTTTATAAAATCTGAGCCTCTCTGCAAATATCGATGGCTTGGGAGTGAAATGAGCTTTTAATGCATCGCACAATTCTTGGTAAGTTTTCTCAGCCAGTATTTCAGGTTGTACAAACTTCTTAAAACGGGGAAGGTCTTGCTCCCCATGGTACTGAAGAAAACCGGTACAGCCATAGGAACATGGGAATTAGGAGCAGAGGTCAGCAAATTCACCCCTCTGAGCCTGCTCCATCATTCAATCAGATCAGACCAGGAGGGGGACGGGATCGAGCATTGCCCAACTTCCTGGCTATCTGATAAGCACTGAAGCGCTCTGTGTAAGATATCCAGCTGTCTGCCTTTTTACCGAAGGGCCTATAGCCACGAATTGAGCCGCCATTTTGTTCAGCCACAATGGGAGATTTTCCCGCCACATGAGTCTCGGCCCGAAGCCTCCTTCTGCCATTGTCGGTAGCCGCCTGCAGCTCAAGTCCCTTCAGATACCACCCCCCACCTCCCCCATGATGGCTGCTCCCTCGATGACTATGGCTAGCACCCCTCCCCCAGCTGTCGACTGCGACGTGAGTCGCCTCAGTAACCAATTCCCATGGCAAGTGCTACTTTAGCCATGAATGAACTGTTCAAATGAAGCAATGGTGATCGGAACACTCCTACCCATTCTTCGCGGGGTTGCCATGCTTCGAGTCAGCGCCATCTCACAAAGTCTGGAGCAATGCTCAATCCCCTCCCCCTTCGCCAGAATGGAACGTCAGCAGAATGTGTAGGCTGTGAAGCAGCCTTATTGCCAGTTGTCATGTGAGCACTATCAACTTATGGTGCCTAAAGAACCACTAGGTTTGGTAACTTGAACGGTGGGAGCTCTTTATTGTAGGTGTGCACTGTTCCACAGTCAGATCTCAGACTGCTCAACCGGGTCCCACACTGGAAGGAGCTAATCCCCCAGAGGTCATCTGACCTGCACTCGTAAAGGGGCAGTGTGCACCCCAAACCCCAATACATTATATACATAAATCACACCCCCTTCCTGTGAGTGACACACCTCCAGGCACACACACCGATTAGGGCAACAGTGCAATACTCATGCTTCCGAAAGCAGGCCAGGGCCCTCAAGGTCCAGGTCTCCCAGGGGACACCCGCTAAGGTCAACTTCCATGAATGGAAGTCAGCAGGTCGCCTCAACCTCAGCTGCAGATCCTGGGGAAGCACCTAGGCATATTGGGATGGTGAGGAAGATTAAGAAATGATAGGCACCTAGTTGACACGGGTGAAAGTTAGAGAGGTCACCACTGTGACCTCTAGCCACCTCCTCCCGAATCTCCCTCTTATTCCTCCTCCCGAATCTCCCTCTTGCCATCTTCAGCCAGACAATGCTGGAGCTGGGTGAAAGGATTGTTGAAATGAGGCAGTACTCCTGCCCAGAAGATTGAGCAAGGAGACCAAGGCAGGGGAAGAAGAATTCAACATCATGTTGAGCTTGAAATTCGTTGAGGTGGGTCATAGGGGTATGAAGCGGGGTCCTTTGCTGAGAACAATACATTCAGCCCCTGAGAGGGACAGGTCAGATGGTATGGTGAATACAAGGCAAAGGTTGGGGTTAGGAGGGATAGGATCTGAGGGACTGGAATGGGAGGAGCGTCCTGGATGGGCATTTGTATCCATGAGTTGTTGGAGCTTGCATTCCTTAACAGCTGAAAGGTAGTTTCTTGTTAAGGGGTTGGATGAGACGAAGAGTGGAATGAAAGTGGGGATAAGGACAGCTTTGAGGTAGGGTGAGTCAGTGCTACTGGAGAGAGGTATTGAGTGGCAGTGCATGACATTTAGATTGGATCACAGGGTGCGGCATGAATAACAGTGTGCGGAATGTTGTATGTTCTGGAGATATCTGTAATCCTGGGTGGATTCAAAACATGAGGGATGGAACTTAAGTTGAGGTAAAGAGACAGAGACAGTCGCTGAGGAAGGAAATTTGGCTGTGGAAGTGAGTTTTGGTCAACACCTTGTCAAACACCAGGAGGCAAATGGAAAACAATGAAACATAGAAACCCTACAGTGCAGAAGGAGGCCATTCGGCCCATCGAGTCTGCACCGACCACAATCCCACCCAGGCCCTACACCCACATATTTACCCGCTAATCCCTCTAACCTACACATCTCAGGATTCTAAGGGGCAATTTTTAACCTGGTCAATCAACCTAACCCGCACATCTTTGGACTGTGGGAGGAAACCGGAGCACCCGGAGGAAACCCACGCAGACACGAGAAGAATGTGCAAACTCCACACAGACAGTGACCCGAGCCGGGAATCGAACCTGAGACCCTGGAGCTGTGAAGCAGCAGTGCTAACCACTGTGCTACCGTGCCGCCCACCAATGAAGGTGGACAGGTGAAAGAGACTAATGGAAATCCAGTCGGAGAGAAAAGCACTACAGCTTCAGGATAGGCACAGCTGGAACAGAAGTGGCATTGACCCAATTAAAATGACACATGTTCCTAATATTGGTAGATGCACAGCCTAAATGACTGGAAATGGCGATCATGAAATCCACAACAGCAGAACAGACTATTGAAAAGTTGGATGAAATATTTGGTAGATTTGGTAGACCTGAGTAAATAGTAAGTGACAACGGTACACAATTTACTTCAAAGGATTTTGAAGAATACATGAAAGGAAATGGTATCCAACATGTCAAATCCGCTCCAGACCATCCAGTAACAAATGGACTGGCCAACCGATTTATACAGTCACTCAAACACTCACTAAAGGCATCAAAGCACCAAAGGACATTGCTAAGACAAGTAAATAAATTCTTGTTATTCTACAAGAAAACCGCACGTGCACAGAATTCACTGGCAATGCTACTTTTAAAAAGGAAGTTTCGAACAAAGTTTAACTTTTTGATACCACCTGATATTTCAGAAATTGTTGAAAGACTACAAAAAGCACAGATTGCTAGGAGGAACCACGACTCGAAAAGGAGAGAATTTACCCATGGAGAATGAGTAATAGCTAGAAGCTACTCAACCAATGAAAAACATGTACCTGTTGTTATCTTAACAAAAACAGGTCCAATATCTTACACCAACCGCAGGTGGGAGAAGCTGGAGGGAGGCGATGGCCTAGTGGTATTATTGCTAGACAACTAATCCAGAAACTCAGCTAATATTCTGGGGACCAGGGTTCAAATCCTGCCACAGCAGATGGTGGAATTTGAATTTAATAAAAAATATCCGGAATTAAGAATCTACTGATGACCATGAAACCATTGTCAAATGTCGGAAAAACCCATCTGGTTCACTAATGCCCTTTAGGGAAGGAAATCTGATCTCCTTACCTGGTCTGGTCTACATGTGACTCCAGAGCCACAGCAATGTGGTTGCCTCTCAACTGCCCTCCAAGGGCAACTAGGGATGGGCACTAAATGCTGACCAGCATTTGGTTTGGTGACATCATACTGACCAGATATTAGTCAGTGAAGTGAAGTCACTGAAGCTTCGCCAGAAGTGTTTACGTCAGAAATGTTAAATAGTGATACACCTGAAGAGGAGAGACTTGAACAGGAGAGCTAGCCACAGAGACAAAATCAGATGCTGTTTCTGAAGAACCTTCAACACTGATTCTCCACAGGAAGAATTACCAGCAGAAGAAAACGAGGACACTTTAAAGGTCTCAGAAAGAAATAGACATCCACCTGAGAGACTGTCTTATTAATTGTATATATATATGTGGGAAATCATGGTGTAAAGTAATGTATTTACTGTTTAACTGGGTTTATTGTTGAAACATGAGGAAAAGTGTCATTTGGGGACTAAAGAAGTAAATGGGGAGGGATGTTATGTGTTTAAATTTGGTTGCGTCTCACCTGTGCATACAGTCACATGATCTGTGGTGACGTAAGCAGAGAAATTCACGGGCTTTTGTGGCTCTTCCATCTTGGACCTGGATCAAGCAACACCTCCCTTATGAACCTGCATCATGTTTCACCCCAATTCACTAGCATGGCACCTCATTACTTTTCTCTTTGTATTCTCCTGGTGTAACACAGGGGCTGTGGTATACCTTGGTGATATTCTCATAACTGGATCAACAGAAGCCAAGCATCTAACAAACTCTGAGGAGGTTGTGAGGAGATTTCAAGAGACTAGAATTCGCCTCAAGGAGGAGCAATGTGCCTTTCAAGCCACTGAGATAACCTGCCGTTGTGTAGTGGCAGTTATGGCGTCGTCAAGACAATTCAGGTTTCATTAGGTGTTTATTGATAAACAGAAACGTGGTACAGAGGTTGGAAGTTCTAGGCTGCTTTGGAGCAGCTGCCCCTGGCTGTTCCAGTCCTTACATACTTACTATATGGCTTCCAGATGTACTCTGCCCAAGAGAGGACTCCACCCTCTGGGGTGATCGCTCACCATCAATTCCCATTGGTCCCTCAAGCCAGGTGACCCTCTTCTGCTGTGCTGTCTTAAAGAGACAGACCCCACAATCACTACACCTACCTGGAGTATTGTATAGAAGCACAAGGATTACAACCCATGGAAGACAATGTCAGAGCTATAAAGGAGGCACCAGCCCCCAAAAACACATCTGAGCTCATGTCATTTTTGGGAATGGTGAACTACTTTGGAGTTTTTTTTAAACCAATCTTCAGGCTCCTTAGATATTCCTTGCATATTCTAAAGAAACACCATCATTGGTCTTTGACAATTCCCCAGAAAGAAACTTTCAACAGAGTCAAACAATTGCTACATTCTTCCAACCTGTTAGTGCCTTTTGACCCATTTAAGCAACTGGAATTGGCTTGCAATGTTTCTCCATATGGCGTTCGTGCGGAGTTGTCCCATGAGATGGATGGCGGATCTGAAAGGCCAATAGGCTATTTCTCAAGAACCCTCTCATAGGTCAAAAATGGCTACTCACAAATTGAGAAAGAAGGTTAACATTGGATGTTAATTCTGTCCACCTACGAATATACATTCAAGCACCGACCTGGAATATACATAGTGAATGCGGGTGCACTTAACTGTCTACCTTTACAAGGAAGTGTTGCAGCTGTCCCTGTAGCACAAGAAATTGTCATGGTGTTGAATGTTTTGCATACGTTACCAGTCTCAACAAAGCAAATCAGTTACTGGACCAGTCAGGATCCACTTCTGTCCAAAGTGAGACACAAGATACATACAAGTTGGGCCAATGAGCCACTTTCTGAAGAAATGAAACCATTTGACGAGTTGATTTTCCAGGATGGCATCATGCTCTGGGGAGCAAGAGTAGTCGCCCCTGTGCCAGACAGAGAGCTGCTTCTAATGGAATTACACAGTGCTCATCCAGGCATCTCGAGGATGAAAATGCTGGCTAGAAGTTATGTGGTGACCTGGCATTGATGCTAACATGGGGAGCCCAGTCAAGCACTGTGAACAGTGCCAATTGTAACAAAGATTGCCTGCTGAAGTCTTGCTGCGCCCTTGGAATAGACCTGGCCGACCATGGGCATGAGTCTATATTGATTATGTTGGTCCATTCATCGAATCATAGAATCATAGAGCTCAGAAGAGGCCCTTTGGCCCATCGAGTCTGCACCGACACATTAGAAACACCTGAACTCCCACTTAATTCCATCTGCCAGCATTTGGCCCATAGCCCTGAATGTTATGATGTGCCAAGTGCTCATCCAGATACTTTTTAAAGGGTGTGAAGCAACCCGCCTCTACCACCCTCCCAGGCAGCGCATTCCAGACCATCATCACCCGCTGGTAAACAGTTTTTCCTCACATCCCCCTAAACCTCCTGCCCCTCACCTTGAACTTGTGTCCTCTCGTGACTGATCCTTCAACTAAGGGGAACAGCTGCTCCTTATCCACTCTGTCCATGTCCCTTATAATCTTGTACAGCTCGATCAGGTCGCCCCTCAGTCTTCTCTGCTCCAATGAAAACAACCCAAGCCTACGCAACCTCTCTTCATAACTTAAATGTTCCATCCCAGGCAGCATCCTGGTGAATTTCCTCTGCATCCCCTCCAGTGCAATCACATCCTTCCGATAATGTGACGACCAGAACTGCACACAACACTCTAACTGTGGCCTCACCAAAGTTTTATACAACAACAACATGACTTCCCTGCTTTTGTAATTTATGCCTCGATTGATAAAGACAAATGTCCCATATGCCTTTTCACCACCCTACTAACATGCCCTTCTGTTTTCAGAGACCTGTGGACAAACATGCCAAGGTCCCTTTGTTCCACAGAACTTCCTAGTCCTACCATTCATTGAGTACTTTCTTGTCAAATTAATCCTTCCAAAGTGTATCACCTCACACTTTTCAGGGTTAAATTCCATCTGCAACTTTTCTGCCCATTTGACCATTCTGTCTATATCTTAGAGTCATAGAGGTTTACAGCATGGAAACAGGCCCTTCGGCCCAACTTGTCCATGCCGCCCTTTTTTTTTAAACCCGTAAGCTAATCCCAATTGCCCGCATTTGGCCATATCCCTCTGTACCCATCGTACCCATGTAACTATCTAAATGCTTTTTAAAAGATAAAATTGTACCTGCCTCTACTACTACCTCTGGCAGCTTGTTCCAGACACTCACCACCCTCTGTGTGAAAAGATTGGCCCCCTGGACACTTTTGTATCTCTCCCCTCTCACCTTAAACCTATGCCCTCTAGTTTTAGACTCCCCTACCTTGGGAAAAGATATTGACTATCTAGCTGATCTGTGCCCCTCATTATTTTATAGACCTCTATAAGGTCACCCCTCAGCCTCCTACGCTCCAGAGAAAAAAGTCCCAGTCTATCCAGCCTCTCTTTATAACTCAATCCATCAAGTCCTGGTAGCATCCTAGTAAATCTTTTCTGCACTCTTTCCAGTTTAATAATATCCTTTCTATAATAGGGTGACCAGAATTGCACACAGTATTCCAAGTGTGGCCTTACCAATGTCTTGTACAACTTCAACAAGACATCCCAACTCCTGTATTCAATGTTCTGACTGATGAAACCAAGCATGCCGAATGCCTTCTTCACCACTCTGTCTACCTGTGACTCCACTTTCAAGGAGCTATGAACATGTGCCCCGAGATCTCTTTGTTCTGTAACTCTCCCCAACGCCCTACCAATCTTCTTGTAGCTCAAGACACTCCGCCTCACTGTTAACCACTTGTCCAATCTTTGTGTCATCCACAAACTTACTAATCCTACCCCCCACATAGTCATCAATGTCATTTAAATAAATGATGAATAATAGAGGGCCCAACACAGATCCCTGTGGTACGCCATTGAACATTGGCTTCCAGTCACTAAAGCAGCCTTCTGTCATCACTTTCTATTTCCTACAACTGAACCAATCTTGAATCTACTTTATCAAATTACCCTGTACCCCATGTGAATTTACCTTCTTTACAAGTCTCCCATGTGAGGCCTTGTCAAAGGCTTTGCTGAAATCCATATAAAGTATATTGACTGCTCTACCGTAGTCTTCACACTTGGTCACCTGCTCAAAATATTCAATTCAATTGTTAGGCATGACATCCCTCTGACAAAGTCATGCTGGCTATCCCTGATCCAACTTTGCCTCTCCAAGTGGAGATAGATGCTCTCCTTCAGAAGTTTCACCAATAGTTTCCCGACAACTGACGTGAGACTCACTGGTCTGTAGTTCCCTGGTTTATCTTTACAACTCTTCTTAAATAACAGCACCACATTAGCTGTTCTCCAGTCATCTGGCACTTCCCCGTAGCTGGAGAGGAATTGAAAATTTGGGTCAGAGCATCTGCAATCTCCTGCCTTGCCTCCCACAACAGCTTGGGACACAATTCATGTGAACCTGGAAATTTATCCACTTTTAAGGCTGCCGACACTTTCAATGCCTTGTCCTTCCCTATGCCGATTTGCTCAAGAACTTCACAGTCTCTCTCCCTGAATTCCATAGCATCGTCCTCATCTCTTTGGTGAAGGTGGATGTGAAGTATTCATTCAATACTGTACCAATGTCCTCTAGCTCCACCCAGAGATTGCCCCCTACTCTTTCCCTGGTTATCATCTTTCCATTAATATACTTGAAGAGTATCTTGGGATTTTCCCTACTTTTACCAGCCAGAGCTTTCTCATATCCCCTCTTTGCATTCCTAATTGCTTTCTTAAGCCCCATCCTGTACTTTCTAATCCTCACTAAGGCTTCCACTGCTTTGCTCCCCTTGTACATTTTAAAAGCCTTTCTTTTCCTTCTCATTGTATCCTGAATATCTCTGGTCATCCATGGTTCTTTGGGCTTGTTATTCCAACCTATAACCCTAAAGGGAACATACTGGTCTTGCACCCTCCCCATTTCCTTTTTGAATGCCCCCACTGCTGTTCTGTAGATTTTCACACTAGTAGCCGCTCCCAGTCTACCTTGGCCTGATCCTGTCTTATTTTACTAAATTCTGCTCTCCACATTCCAAAACTTTGTTTTGCATCTTGTTTATTTCCTTATCCATAACGAGTTTAAATTGTACCATGTTGGGATCGCTATTTGTGGGCACAATGTTTCTGCTCATTGTTGATGCACACTGAGTGGATGGACGTTTCTGAGGTGAAGTCCCCAACATCGCACGCGACCATTGCAAGATTACGCCAATGTTTTTCAACCCACGGAATACCCAAAGTTTTGTCTGACAATGGAACAGTATTCACAAGAGCTGAATTTCAAAACTTCACCACACTCAATGGCATAAAGCACATTAGAACTGTGCCTTACCACCCAGCATCCAACGGACTAGCTGTGTGAACCATCCAAGTGTTTAAGCTGAAAGAAGCAGGCAGAAGGGATCCTGCAGACCAGAATCTCATGCTTCCTTCTGGACTATAAGGCTCCACACACAACACAGAGTGCTGCTAGCAGAGTTGTTAATGAACCATTGTCTCAGACAAGACTGAGCCTCATGATCCCAAATTTGGCTGGGGAGGGGTGAGGTGGATGTGAAGGTCAGAAGACAGACCATGATTCATGTCAGTCAACACGGTCGTTTATGGTGGATGCCAACGTGTATGTCAGGAATTTTGGTAGTGGGTCCAGTTGGGCCCCTGGAATCATTGGGGCAAATTTACCCATTCCGCCTGCCATGGGAATTGGAGCGGGAGAGGGGCGGACGATGTAAAGGTCTGTTGAACTCGGATGGGATTTTCCGGTTTCAGGGTGAACGCGGTTGGAAAATCCCGCCCATTGTCTGTAAAACTGGACCCCTGTCTTATCGAATGGATGTAGAAAGAAGGATCACCTAGAAACACTTAGAACATTTGAGAAAAGAGAGATGCCCCAGCAGCCAGTTTTGCCATCAGGAAATTTTACCATCAGGAAATGTTGCCGACTGTTTTAGCACTGAAGTACCTGGTACAACTGATGTCTCCATGGAAACAGATAGAACTGAACTGCCTGTACCTGAAGAGGCACCTGTCATTGGGGTTTCGACTGACAGCAATCCTGTGGAAGCGTCCCAGACAGAGGGGTTACGGCACTCCACAAGGATTTGGAAACTCCCTGAAAGACTTAATTTATAATTGACTAAATTCATGAACTAAATGTTTAATTATCTTGGACATTATAAATTGTGTATTGACTTTTGTATAAAAGGACTGAGAGGGGGAGGGATGCGGTGATTGTCCCTTTAAGGATCAATTTGCAGAGTAAGGGTCACATGACCCGGGGAACCAATTGGGGAGCAGGGTGGGGGATCACCCTATAAACAGGGGCTTCCTCTGGGGAGCTGATTGCAGCTGTGAGGCTGAACGTTTCTGTATAGATTTAACCCGTAAATAAACGACTTGTGTTTTCCCTAAACTGGTGAATGAGCATCTTTACAATGGTTAACTCCTCTCTCATGACATAGAAAGGATGGAGCTCGTGGGGAAGCTCCTTTGATGACTCTGGCCAGCCTTACATAATGACAGCATGGAGCATGAATTCCTTCTGTCGGGGAGCTTTGTGTTTGTCGATTCTATGGGATAACAGTACTTGAATTGCCATGATATCAATGTCCCCCTCATGATCTGCCTGGTCAGTGCAGGGTAGGTAAGCTCTGGAGAGGAAATCAGGGAGGTATAGCTCCTTCCATGCATGTAGAGGTTGTAGCGTTGTTGCTTGAGGAACATCCGCCGAAGATGTGCAGACACAGAGTGAAGAGGCTTTTTGGGAATAGGTATGAATGGCTGTTGATCTGTGTCAATATTGGCAGGGCAGTCATTGATGCAGTCATGACATTTCTGATATACGAAGGCTAAGGCAAGGAGTTCCTTCTTGATCTGGGCGTAACGAGTCTCAGTGTCAGTGAGAGCCCATGAGGCGAAGGCTATTGGTCTGCCATTCTGGATATGGACTGCACCAAGCCTGTGCTGGGAGGCATCTGCTGATGGGAGTCCAGGTGCTCGAACATTGAAGAATTGTAACACAGAAGCCTGCTGCTCCTGCCAACGCCATTCAACATTCTTCTGGAGAAGCTGATGGAGGGGTCCAGTTACCTCATTGTAACCGGAAATGGACTTGGACAAATAATATGTCAAACTGAGGAAGCGCAGCAAGGTGTGTTTGTCCTCATGAATGGACATCTGTCATATAGCCATTGTCTTGTCTAGCTCTGGCTTTTCACCATCGGCTGTGAGTAAAGGACCCATGGAGGGAACCTGGCTGACCCTGAGTCTGCATTTAGTAGGTTGAGCTTCAACTAGATGGTCTTGATCCTGTGGAGGACCAAACGCAAAAGTCCATCATGTTCTTGAATTGTGCGACCCCAGACTAGGATGCCATTGACGATGATTTTGCAGGGATGTCTTGTAAAAAGTTTCTCTACGCACCATTGGAAGACCTCACTGCCATTGCTAAAACCCATTCTGTGGTCTCATCTATGGGGGCTATGACAACCAATCCTGTCAAACCCCTAACTCTGGATGTGTTGATTAAGGCTTTGAATCCTTCGAGAAGGCTAAAACTCCTGGAAGCGACAGCTTCCTGGCTGCGTTGTATTCGACTCTGTGGGACTGGATCAGCCCAGACATGCTGGAAGTGTACCAGAGTATGCTTCTGGCTGGCAACATGTTAGAATCCATGAGGAAAGGCATCATTACCTTCATCTATAAGCAGAAGGGGGAAAGGGAGGAAATTAGAAATTGGTAACCCATTTCACTGCTGAATATTGACTATAAAATACTGTCCAATGTCATCTGCAATTGGATCAGGTCTGCTCTCGAGCCATTAACCCTCCCTAACCAGACCTGCACCATACCCTGCAGGATGATGTCTAATAGCCTCTCACTATCAGGGATCACTTGCCGATGTGTGGGACAGGGGTGTGGATACTTGTCTCAGCAGCCTTTGACAGATTATCACATGCCTACATGATGATGGGCTCTCCTCAATGGGGTTAAAGGAGGGAGTCCGCAATTGGATCCAACAACTTTACGCAAACATCAGTGGCGCAATTTCAATCAAAGGGTGGGAATCAGAAAGCTTTCCAATTAAATGTGGAGTCAGGCAGGGCTGCCCTTTCCCCTGCCCTGTTCATGAGTTGCATAGAGTCCATCAGAAAGGATTCAGGCATAGGAGGAGTGACGGTCCCAGGCAGTGGCGATACTTGTTAAAACCTCTCTGTACATGGAAGACGCCGCTGTCTTCTGCTCGGATTTGCTATCAATACACAGGCTGATCAACATCTGCAACCAGTTCAAACTGACCACAAGAGCCAAGGTAAAGTAGGGCAAGAGTAAGATCATGTTCTTTGGGAAAAGGGCTGACTGATACCTTGTTCCCATGACTGTCAGGTTAGATTGCCTGGAAAGATGGTTTGGGGGGATCAGGGCATGCGTTAGTAAATGGAAGGAGCGAGTAGCTATAGTGAACCAAAAACTGGGCATGTGGGAGCGACGCTCCCTCTCCATTGCAGATAAGAACCTGGTCATCAGGTGTGAGGCATTCTTGGTGTCTCTGTACATGGCACCTTTCCGGTCCGTTCCTCACTCTGTGCTGTGGTGACCACCTCAGCCATTTTCTGCTTTACCTGGAGTTTGAAAATGGACCAAGTTCACAGGGACGCAATGTACAAACCACGGATAAAGGAGAAAAAAGCATGTCCAACATCGCCCTAATCCTGATGGCAACCTTTGTGTGTGGTTGCATCAAGCTCTGCGTAGGTCCGTGGTACACAAACACCAAGGGAGCAATCTTACCAAACAAATTTGAAGTGTTAAAGACGTGAAAAAGGGAGAAATTTGCACATTTTTTTGTGTGATTTAAAAATCGAATCTTACCTCACTCTGGCAAAAGAAATCTTGACAAACTTGAAATTCACTGGTAGGGGGAGGGGCCTAAACCACCCAAAAGCCGGCTGATAGCAGCAGAGAGCACAGAGACCTGCCACTGCCTCTGCTGCTATTAGCCGGCCTTTGAGGCCCAGCCCCCCCCCAACACCACCCCTGCTACTACTGGGCTCCAGGACTGATTACCACCCCCTAACACCCGGAACAATCACCATCACCACCTCCCCCCCCCCACCCCCTGCCCAGAATGATCGCAACCCCACCCACCCCCACTGATGGCTACTGCAGAGTGGCAGCGGTTGCTCCCTCCCCCCAACTGATTGCTACCGCAGAGTGCGCAGTGGTCCTCCCCTCCACTAAATGGCCCACCCCCATTCTGGCCCTGCCCCCTCTGCTGACCCCATCTCCTCAAACCCTGACCTGGTGCTGCCCGGTGCCTGGTGGGGACTGCCAGGTGGCAGGGGGCCCAAGGGGCACCACCCCCTGCCCCCAATCTCCAGGGGTGGGGATGGGGGTGGTGGGGGGGGGGAGGGCCCAATGGCCTCCGGTTCTACTGGCAAGGCCATCATGTTTGGTTCCCATTGATGGGAGAACCATCCGTGATCCTCGCCAGAGAGAACCTTCCCTGGTGGGGCCATAAAGGCAAGTGATGCAGGCTCTGTGCTCTGTGGACTGTTCCCAGGGATGCACACCGAGACAAACATCAACTGTTTCTGGAGGATCATCAACTCGGTGAAAGACACTCTTTGCTCTGCACGAAACTTGTTGGTCTTCCGGTACAAAGAGTTGTCCCCAACCGAGTGTGGCGGACTGGCACATTCCAAACTTCGGGACTATTTGCTGAGCTTGGCTATCAATTTCTGCTCAGCGACTCTGCGCCGTCCCGGCCGTCCCATCGTATCGGGCAATGGGACCCTGTGCGAGAACCTCTCCGGCTATGTCGAGGGCATCCTGAAACCCATTGTACAAAGAACCCCCAGCTTTTGTCGCGACACTACGGACTTCCTACTGAAACTCGGCACACATGGAGCAGTTGAACCAGGAGCACTCCTCATCACAATGGATGTCTCAGCACTCTACACCAGCAACCCCACGATGATGGCATTGCTGCAACGGCCTCAGTACTCAACGCCGACAACTGCCAGTTTCCAGATGCAATGTTACAACTCATCTGCTTCATCCTGGACCACAATATCTTCACCTTCAACAACCAGTTCTTCATCCAGACACACGGAACAGCCATGGGGACCAAATTCGCACCTCAATATGCCAACATCTTCATGCACAGGTTCGAACAAGACTTCTTCACCGCACGGGACCTTCAACCGATGCTATACACTAGATACATCGATGACATTTTCTTCCTTTGGACTCATGGTGAACAATCACTGAAACAACTCTATGATGACATCAACAAGTTCCATCCCACCATCAGACTCACCATGGACTACTCTCTGGAATCGGTTGCATTCTTGGACACATACATCTCCATCAAGGACGGTCACCTCAGCACCTCACTGTACCGCAAGCCCACGGATAGCCTCACGATGCTCCACTTCTCCAGCTTCCACCCTAAACACGTTAAAGAAGCCATCCCCTACGGACAAGCCCTCCGTATACATAGGATCTGCTCGGATGAGGAGGATCGCAACAGACACCTCCAGATGCTGAAAGATGCCCTCATAAGAACAGGATATAGCACTTGACTCATTGATCAACAGCTCCAATGTGCCACAGCGAAAAACCGCACCGACCTCCTCAGAAGACAAACACGGGACACGGTGGACAGAGTACCCTTCGTCGTCCAGTACTTCCCCGGAGCGGAGAAGCTACGGCATCTCCTCCGGAGCCTTCAACGTGTCATTGATGAAGATGAACATCTCGCCAAGGCCATCCCCACACCCCCACTTCTTGCCTTCAAACAACCGCACAACCTCAAACAGACCATTGTCCGCAGCAAACTACCCAGCCTTCAGGAGAACAGTGACCACGACACCACACAACCCTGCCACAGCAACCTCTGCAAGACATGCCGGATCATCGACACGGATGCCATCATCTCACGTGAGAACACCATCCACCAGGTACACGGTACATACTCTTGCAACTCGGCCAACATTGTCTACCTGATACGCTGCAGGAAAGGATGCCCCGAGGCATGGTACATTGGGGAAACCATGCAGACGCTGCGACAACGGATGAATGAACACCGCTCGACAATCACCAGGCAAGACTGTTCTCTTCCTGTTGGGGAGCACTTCAGCGGTCACGGGCATTCGGCCTCTGATATTCGGGTAAGCGTTCTCCAAGGCGGCCTTCACGACACACGACGGCGCAGAGTCGCTAAGCAGAAACTGATAGCCACGTTCCGCACACACGAGGACGGCCTCAACCGGGATATTGGGTTCATGTCACACTATTTGTAACCCCCACAGCTTGCCTGGACCTGCAGAGTTTCACTGGCTGTCTTGTCTGGAGACAATACACATCTTTTTAGCCTGTCTTGATGCTCTCTCCACTCACGTTGTTTGTATCTTAAAGACTTGATTAGCTGTTAGTATTCGCATTCCAACCATTATTCATGTAAATTGAGTTTGTGTCTTTATATGCCCTGTTTGTGAACAGAATTCCCACTCACCTGAAGAAGGGGCTTGGAGCTCCGAAAGCTTGTGTGGCTTTTGCTACCAAATAAACCTGTTGGACTTTAACCTGGTGTTGTTAAGACCTTTCAGCCAGAGTGAACTGGGGGAAGTGGAATTATATAGAAGCCCCTCGGGCTGTATGACTCACATTGAATGTGTACAGTGAACATTACATGTATCACAACTATGGAAGCACCTTAGAGCGCAACCTGATCTACGTAGACAAATTAAATACCTTTATACCATTTGTAATGACCATTTAGAAATGTCTGTAATATTTCTTTGATCACATTGAAGCAGTTCAGCATGCCAAATGGTGTATGTAGAGAACCTGAATATTATTGCACTGTGTGAGATGGGAATTTTGAAATGTTTGTAATGTACTTTCAGATATTTTAGGTATAAAGTATGTTTTGGAAATAAAAATGTTTGATCAATGTATCTGCCTGTGCAACTACAAGGGGACTTGCCCCTTGGGGCTAGACCATTTGCAGACCCATCTCTAATCTAAGCTGGGAGACATAATGACAAGTGTGAAAAGCTCTCCTTTAGTGCGAGCTGTGATATATGTACATAAGGTATGTTGGGTTTGGGGTGCGTATTGTCTTTTTAAGAGTGCAAGTCAGGTGACCTCTGGGGCATTAGCTCCTCCCGGTGGAATCCGGTTGTGCAGTCTTCGATCTGACTGTGGAACAGTGCACACCTACAATAAAGAGTTCCATTATTCAAGTTACCAAGCCTACCCCATGGTTCTTTGTGCACCATACGTCAAAAATGCTTACATAACAACTGGCGACGAGGCTGCTTCACGGCCGACACATTCTGCTGACGTTCCATTCTGGCAAAGGGGGAGGGGATTGAGCATCGCTCCAGACTTTGTGAGATGGCACTGGAAAGGATCCTAAGCGTGGCAACCCCGCAACGAACGGGTCGGAGTGTTCCGACCACCATTGCTTCATTTGAACATTCCATTCAGGACTAAGGTAGTACTTGTCTGGGAGCCGGCCAAAAACGTTGCGGGAAGCGAACACTGAGGGGACTTGGGCAGCAGTCGATGACTGGAAAGGAGTCCTAGCCACGGTCATCAAGAGAGCTGCTGCCGTTGGAAGGGGCACGGTTATCCGAGGGGTCTCCAGCGGTAGGTGGCTGCCGACAATGGCAGAAGTAGGCTTTGGGCTTAGACTTGTGTGGCAGCCCAATTCGGAGCTATAGCCCCCTTTGATGAAAAGGCAGAGAGCTGGATAACTTATACAGAGTGCTTCAGTGCTCATTGGATGGCCAATAAGGTGGGCAGTGACCTGGTTGTACCGGTTTTCTTAAGTACCATGGGGAGCAAGACCTTCGCTGTTATAAAAAGTCTGGCACAGCCTGAAATACTGGCTGAGAAGACTTACCAAGAATTGTGCGATGTATTAAAAGCTCATTTCGCTCCCAAGCCATCGATAATTGCAGAGCTGTTCAGATTTTATAAACGCAACCAACTCAAAGAGGAGTCCATTGCTCAATTTGTGGCAACTCTGAAGAGACTGGCAGAGCACTGTGAGTTCGGAAATGTACTCAAAGATGCCTTATGGTACCGGCTGGTTTGTGGCCTCTGGCATGAAGCCATCCAGTGAACGTTATTAGAGTTCAAGTTCACTTTGGAGATCGCAACTTCTATGGAATTAGCCACCAGAGAAGCAACGCAGCTGGGTGTCAGTGCCCGCGTGCACAAGATAGCAGAAGTCCTGCAGCATTTGGCGCTGCCAGCGGAATGCCGCTGATGTGACAGGACAGGCCACGGAGGGTCGAAATGCTGGACACGAGAGGCCTAATGTCGCAAGTGTAAGCGAGTTGGCCACATTGCCTGGAATTGCCAGGTGCAACTAAACCCAGAAAGAAGAAAACACAAGGAAGCTTTTAGTAGGACAAAACAAAAGGTCCATGTTGCCAGTCAGGAAGATGATAGGGAGTCAGCCAGGTCTGCAGAAGAAGAAGACAGTCCAGAGAAACTAGAGTTCTGGCTGAACATTCTGTTCTGAAGCCGAACATTTCTGGGTTCTCCCTAAACTGGAAGAGAAAACCGTAAAAATGGAAGTTGATACTGGGGCGGCAGTGTCCTTGATATCTGAATCCATGTGCAGGGAGAAGTTAAAAGTCCTGCCATTAAAGCCTGCCAAGATCACATTGTTTAGATAAACGGAGCAAGTGGTGCCCATCGAGGGTTATGTACTGGTGAGGATACAGTTGAGGGACCAATGTGCAGAATTACCACTATATTTGGTAAAAGGCGACTACCCCTGAATTATTCGGATGCTCCTTAGACATGCATCTGGCTTCAGTCGTAATTTAACCTTGACAGCCTTCATATCTCCAAGGCTTCCTTGAAAGACATCTTTACATCTTTCCAAAATGTCTTGTAACCTCGTGTTCGAGTCTGCCAGCCTATTAACCACGCCCCAATTCAGATTCAACTTCTGTAACCAGGATGGCCCATTGGTGTTCCCAGGCCTAGAATTTCACAGTCAGGATCGGTCACCCCAAGGGAGGAAGCAGCATTAGTGGCACCAGCGGCCCCTCAGAGAGGAAGCCCCACGCTGAGCAGCAAAATCTTCCAAAATCCCGGAAAAGGTTGCTGAAACAAGGAAACAGCCAATCGCCATGCCCTTGATAGATTCATGAACTGTCTGAATGGACAATGCAATGCTCTGTGTACATATGCTCCATTATATGGTTCTCCATTGTCTGTATATGTTTCAGTTAGGGGAGTTTTGGATTAAAGGAGGAGGGATGGGAAATATGTATAGAAT
This sequence comes from Mustelus asterias, assembly GCF_964213995.1. NCBI lineage: Eukaryota > Metazoa > Chordata > Chondrichthyes > Carcharhiniformes > Triakidae > Mustelus > Mustelus asterias. The sequence continues at coordinate 32,627,767 of NC_135804.1, forward strand.
GTATGATGGGTTTTGGGGGTGCATACAATTCCTTTAAGAGTGTAGGTGAGGTGACCCCTGGGGGATTAGCTCCTCCCAGTGTGGGACCCGATTGTGCAGTCATAGATCTGACTGTGGAACAGCGCACACCCACAATAAAGAGTTCCCCAATGTTCAAGTTACCAAGCCTACCTTGTAGTTTTTCGTGCACTATATGTCGATACCAGCTGACATCTCTGGCTTCATCCCTCTGCTCCAATCATCCTCCTTTGTTACGTGAACTCTAGGGAAAAATTGGAAGCATTCCACATTTAATAAATTTCCTATCAGTGGAATGTAATCTCCTACAGGTGGAAAACCTTTTGCTTATTTGTGGGAGATGGGCGTTGCTGGCTGGCCAGCATTTATTGCCCATCCCTAGTTGCCCTTGAGAAGGGAATGGTGAGCTGCCTTCTTGAATCGCTGAAGTCCATGTGGTGTAGGTACACCCACAGTGCTGTTAGGGAGGGAATTCCAGGATTTTGACCCAGCGACTGCAAAGGAACGGCGACATATTTCCAAGTCAGGATGGTGAGTGGCTTGGAAGAGAACTTACAGGGGATGGTGTTCCCATGTATCTGCTGCCCTTGTCCTACTAGATGGAAGTGGTTGTGGGTTTGGAAGGTGCTGACTAAGGATCTTTGGTGAATTGCTGCAGGGCATCTTGTAGATAGTACACATTGCTGCTACTGAGCATCAGTGGTGGAGGGAGTGGATGTTTGCCTCATTCTGCCCTTTCCAAGTGACAGGTTAGGAGTCCTTGGCAGTTTTGTGTAGTCTAGAATCACGTATACGGCCTTTAATCAGCAATTATTTAGGAATCAATAAACACAAATAGGTAATGGGGGGTTGTGGGTGGAATGGAGCAAGAAACTCTCTGTACTTAGTCATTTTGGGCCTTTGGAAACAAGTTGGGAATCATATTCTGCAATGGACTCCCCACAGTGCAGGCCACAGTTACTGTTGGCGGGACAGTTTCCACTGCCAGAGGTTTTTACACACATATCCCATTTCAGTGACAAAAGTTTCCACCATAAACAGAAAGCCTAGAAGGCTGGTAAAGAATTCCGTTGCATATAAAGTGACGACGCATTAACATTTATTAAGCCATTATTTGCTCAGCTTCATAAAGGCTTCGATGAAACTAGTGAATGACTCACCAAAATAAAAAAATCCTGCAAGACTAAGAAAGGGAATTGCTATCAGCAGACACACACGCACACACACATTCATTCAGTGTGTGTGTGTGTGTATATTATACATTATATACACATACTTATATTAACAGCTGAGTTTAATAAACTCAGCTCTCTTTGATCTATGGGAGAATCATAAAGGCTCTCCTGGGAGCTAGAAACTGCGATTGTGGGGATGGGTGGGGGGAGGTGGGCTTGGGAGCGTGCATTGTGTGGGTGTGCAGGAAATCAGGTGATAGTAAACACACTTTGGATGATGTTTTCCTTTTTTTATTAATGGCAAAGAGGACCACATCCTGATATGAGTTCTGCAGGGCTCCAGACTCCCAAAGATAATTGCATAGACAAACCAGTCTGAATACAATAAAGTCAAGGCCTTTCTTTTACATAAAAAGAACTCCGTAGGGGAGCTGTCTGGACTTGGAACCTTCCCAGATTACAAACCTCCCCGCCTCACCATCCCATTTCCCCAGCTTCCTTTCCTGTAATCTGAGCATCCAGTTGTTTACTTTCTCATTCCCACACGTTTGGGAAGACTCCAACCCTCCAGAAGGCCATGTACTTTGTCAGGAGAACAAGGGTGCTGAGCCATATACAAGCTGTCACAGTGAGCAAATGCCCGATTGATGTTTACACCATTACTTCTGACCCTACCTGCACACTGTCAGTTGGATGTAATTGTGCGTTCCTGCTGTTTTTATAGAGCTAAGCTGCTAATAGGTGGCCAGTTTTGTTCCTATACTAATATTTCAGTTCTGAATAACTGAGGTTTCCTTCTGCATGAGTGTTAGGACCTGGGCTCTCTCACCTGACACTGTTCCACTTAGAGGCATCCATAAAAGGTGTAAGGAGCAACATTCACCTCCTTAGATTTATGCCCCTGTTCAATGACTGTTAATTGTCCATATCTTGAACTGATTTGGTTTAAGATAGTCTCAAGTGCAGCGTAAATATATCTTTTAGAACCACAGTTTTAAAAAATATTGCAAATACATCAGTGAGCCTTCCATTTTAAATGCTATCTGATACAGTATGCTGGGCCAGCTATTATTGAACTCAGAATTTCTGGATTGCAAGTTAACAATGCATCAATAACATTGCACCTTTAATATGGGCTGTTACCTTTAGTGAAAAAATATCCTTTGTCCTTGCTAATGTTAACCATCACCATCAATTATTGTACCTAACATTTGAAATGTCATTATCAGCATTATCTGCCTACAGAAGAGATTGGTGATACATGTATCTGTAGCTTGGTAACCTAGAACAGATTTAATAAACGTGAACCTATTTAATAATCAATTTGCAGCGAGACAAACATACAGGAAACAGCAGTACTTGCATCTTGTTGTACTTTAAAAATAATATTCCTGCAATTTATTCAGTCGAGGCGTTTTTAAATAATAATTTAAAGGAGGTGTTTGTAAAACAAAACCCACAAACCAATCTAAAAATAGATTGGAGTTTAAACCTAAACCTGTTATTAAACTACAGTACAAAATAAACCAGTGGTATTAAAGGAAGTTCGTTTCTTGATTATTCCCTGTGGATTTTGATATATTGTCAATAGTGTTAATGTTTGAAATTGTATTTATAATGAGCACTACCACGCTTTAGAGAGATATATAGAATTGCGTTCTAACATAGTGTGCTATGCTAGCAGCCACCAGTCTGAACAATAAAATGATTAGCTGACGCTGATGAAGGGCTCGACAGTCGCTCTAAAAGACAATAAAACATGCCTTCATAATTTTTTTTTCTCTTTTTT